>NC_090273.1:10492500-10757500 GCF_040414725.1 Anabrus simplex
GGGGTCGGACGGTGTCACGTAAATCAAATAGCAATACAGTATATGCATTGGATCTGACTGCACGTTATTTTTCTAGAATATCTACTGGATATGTTTTATATTCGAACAGTCTACTTCGGTGAGATAAAAGCATTTCATTGTCCGTGACTGCAGAGCGAGGCAATGGTCGCCTCATTCAAACTCTCAACATCTAGCAATAATAAGGCGCGAATAAAAAATAACTTCGTTCCAAACTTTGAACTGCAATGGCTTCTAATGGGGATGTGTTAAGGATACACTTCAGGGCATCGTATAGATCTCATCACACTATGCACTTATCTTACAGTAGTGTTCAATGAGTCACGATGATCACAAAATGACTGGGAATCAATAGCGCTCGTATTTTTGTTCCTTCATCTCAATAATAATAATAATAATAATAATAATAATAATAATAATAATAATAATAATAATAATAATAATAATAATAATACCCACAACTGTACAGACAGAAGAAATAACAAGTACATACCTCCGAAATAAATGATCTTCAACAAAAATATATCCGCATAACCATTGCCTTTCCATCTCAATACCATCAAAATAACTTAAAGAGCTGAACCTTAGTGTTGCCCTGTATTACACACCGACCGATCTCCTGCACTTCCTCCTTGGACAATTACTCTGCGTACAATCAACGTAGAACTTATCAACAACGCTAAAGATCAGAGTAATAAATCTGTTTTTCAACAATTCTTCAATGATATTTGCGGCAGACACCCAAAACACAGACTAATTCATACTGATAGATCAAAGCGCAACGAAAGAACTGGTTGTGCCATAATATACCCTGATAAGAGCCTGACTTCTACACTATCTTTTCTAACGAACTCTTTGCACTTAAACAGGCTATGTTACAGATTTTACAAACAAACTATTCCAATTCATTTATAATTTGTTGGCAAGAACCGCTTTTAATATCATGACTGAGGATAGGACACTCAAAGCTAACCTATACTTACCTTCTAAGAAAATATCAACATCCCATCTGCAATGTATGTAACACATCATTGATAAACAAGCATACAATCACTGAATGTCAGCTGTACAAACAACGGCGAAAGTACTACAGTATTCTTAATGAGCTCCAAAAGGCACTGAACTCTCCTTCACTATACTTCCAAATTATTTTTTAACAGATTCTTATTTATATTACCAAATATAAAGATTTTTTTCAGGTTGTGTGTTTAATGCAAGTCTTTTGTTTATGTAAAAGTAGGTATATTACCCGCAGCTGCTCGGGCTCTTTATTCATTATTTACTTCGAGGTATTTTATTACCTGTGAATATTTGTAGATTTCTTTATTGAGACGTTGACCGATATTTTGAGAACTATTTTGTAGTTTAAGTGTTATTGTTATGTGTATAATTTCAAGTTTTTGATACAGACTATTTAGTTTCTCGTTAATTAAAGTAATCTCGATCAGTTTGGACATTTTCTTCATCACCACTTCTCACCATGCCTATGCAGCTGAACTGGTACTTAAATGGCATCCAAAGTGCCACGCTGTTAGGGGAGTCCTGCCCCCCACAGCCATTTTTTAGATAATAACCCATTTGTGTGTTATGCTGGGTTGAGAACTGTGCTGGAATATACACACATTAATCCGTAATCTCTGTTATTCTGGATATTTTCTTTTCCACCCCTTCCCACCCCCGTGCCGGTACGGCTGAACTTGGACTTAAACGACATGTGGAGTGTAACTGTTAATCTACAGATTCTACTTTAATATTGGCCGACCTCTACTTCTTTTATACTTCATCCTATTTCTACCCCCGCCCAGAGGGGTGCACACATATACATCCATAAGTAAGTAGTAAGTAAACCTGTATTTCCTCCAGGTCTATACAGTATTGAACCTAAAGATATCTATGCAGAAAATAGAAATACCAATAGCAAACAAAACAAAACTGAACAGAAACCAAAAAACAAAATAATGGCAACAGGGCAACAAGCAATACAAGGTTAACTACCTCCCTACTTCCTGGGTAAGTGATGCCATATTTAACTCTATCTCTCCTGACCTAAAATACCTAATACCTGTATGCTAGGATCCCCCTCCGGTAACACATGTTCTCACCTACACCTTTCCCCCCACTGCTAGCCAGTAGCGAGGAAGGACAGCATTCTCCTGCGCTGAGTCGAGTGAAATTTAACGCTTCACATGTGTCAGGATAATCCACTGCCTGGTTCGTTCTGCTCTTGACACCACTGAGATTTAGCTTTTAAGGCGGCTGTACATCTGCTTCTAATTCTGTTCAAAAACCTACATAAATTACCGGCACACTTCCATTCAGACACTACCCACCTTTAAACGTCTCCATTACACGGATAAACAATCAACTTCAACTGCTGCTCATTCATAAACATCCGCTTCTCTTCAATCGTTTCTTTACATACTGTCAATAAATGAAAATCCTCTCTCTCATCACTACATAATACACACCACGTATTTACTTGATACTTCGTCCAACATCTGTATATACCTAAAAACCACCAAATTAAACCTCTTCTCACAGTCCTATTTACATTTGCCACTCTCAAATTCATCATACCCTCAGAAACATCTTCAGGGTAGGTCCCTTTTCCTACATTCGGCTACCAGCTCTTGTTCAGCAGTACCTCTCGCCCTCATAATCACATGTTTCCAATACGTACCCCTTCTCCTCCCCATTCAATATCATAAAACTCACCTAACCCCAGGCTATTTAAGGAATTTTCACCTTATCAACCCAGTATCACCATAATTGCACTTCATTTTATACTGGTAAGCCGACTACAGAATTAAACCCCCTTCACCTTCTGTCAATCTGCACCAGTAACTAAACACTCTTTTTTAAATGTCAATCTTTATATCGTCTTTACACATCACCCTTACTCCTGCACTCGCGGTACACAATGGCAACTCCATAACAATCTTACAGAACTTACTCTCTGCCTGCTCTAATACCCCACACTCTTTCTCCACCCACTAAACCTCAGAATCATACGGCATTTTGCTCTTCACCACTGCATTAAACACGTGCTTTGTATTTCATAACTTACACCCCGAAATTTACTCTCCAATATCCTTGTTACTGAGAGTGCAGCTTGGCCCTTCCATTTGGCTCGCCTAATCTCCTCCACCCAACTACCATTTCTACTTATCATCACCACTAAATACTCCGTTTTATCCACCACCTGTATCTCTTCCCCATTTATTGCCCACTTCATCCCGGTTCCTTTTTATTCCCTTTCCTGCAGACCACCACCTTAGTCCTTTTGCTGTTGATCTTCAATGACCATTTCTTCGTAAAACTAGAAACCTCGTTCAAGCTCTTTTGCAGGCCCCCAGATGTCAACGTCAACAATAACAGCAAAAATCAACCCTGGAATGTCTTGTATCCCTAGAACCGATAGGCCCATTTTCCCCCTCATGACCACCTAGTAAGTCGTTAATAAACAATAAGAACAGAAATGGTGACAATTTACACCTCTGTTTCAGCCCAACTTCCGATTCGATTCAATGAATCCACTAACCACCCCCTCCTCCAGCTTAATGCTACAATAGACTTGTTCATATATCGCTCTTCTCATCTCCTCCGGTCCTACCCTCTCCAGTCTTTCAAACCAGGCCTCCCTGATCACTGTATCGAACGCCATCTGGAAGTCAATTGCAGCTATAAACAATTTAGAGCCTTCTTTTTTTAACATATTTATCTATTATTGTTCTCACAATCATTAAATTATCCGCCGTCCTCCTCCCTTTTCTGAACCAACTATGAAATATCGATAGAATAGAGTAATCTTCCGCCAACTTCCTCAACCTGTTTGCTAAAATACCCGTGTACACTTTGCTCAGGGAGTCCAGCAGGGTTAAGCCTCTATAATTACCGGGATTAGCCCTCTCCCCGTCTGCCATTCTTTCGGGAATTTCACCCCCTCGAATATCTCGTTGAGAAATGTAACCAAACTCTCCGTCATCTGTCTATTTTTCCTACTTCCTTCCAATACACGTTTGTTATCGCATTTTCCCCTCCCGCAGTCCTGTTCTTCCATTTACTTATCACTCCTCACCTGCTATTCTTTTATCCAACTCCTGACTACCCCTCTCTGTCCCCCTTTTCAACTACATATTCTCCGTCTGCCCTTATCCACCTTTTCTTCTCCCCTAATAGTTCCTGGAATTACTTCACCCATGTTCCATACCCAATTTTAGGTTTTGTCACTCTACTTGCTCCCCTAATAATTTTATTAAACCTCGCCCTCACCTTATCTCCTTCCCTGTCTTTGCACTCCTTGTTTAATGCTTCCGTTTGGGCCTCCTGCCATGCCTTTTTCTTCTCTCATAGCATTTTCTTAAATTCTTTTCTCAACCTGCAAAACTGTTCTCTTAACCCCTTCCCACCATATTTCCTTACTCAGCCAGCGCTCTCATCACTACCTTCCTCTTCACCTTACACTCCTTATCGAACCATCCCCCCCCCTCATCATTGGTCTTTTTCCTGTATGCTTTTTCCACCGCCACTCTCCTACCAGGATATTCCAGTAGCTCTAAAGCCCTAACAATATTATTTCCCTCAACTGCTACCTCGATCCCTACCGTAATGATCTGAAATTCTGCATCTTCAAGGTAGTTGTTTAACTTCGCTTTACCCTCCTCAGTCCAAATATACTTGGGAACTCTGCGACATTTTCCCCCTCCCCCTCTTCCACTACCCCCCACTCCTATTCACGATTACATATACCGGGAAATGATTTGATTCCACCCAGTCAACCACGTCAATCATGTTTATTCTGTCTAAATCAATAACACTTCCTCCCTCATTAGTAATATATGTCATTTTTTCTTCCCTAGCAGCCTTCCACCACCCATTTAGAATGTACAGGTTGCTCATCCCACATAATTCTAGCAACTCCTGCCCGTAGCCGTTCCTCCCTTTATCTTCACTTCTCCTACATTCCATCTTTACTCCCGTTTTCTCTTTACCATACTCTGGGCTGGAGCACCCAATTCTCGCGTTCCAATCCCCTAACAGGATCGATCCATCCTCTTCGTACTTCTCGCTAAACATATTTATTTCCTCTATCAGACCTTCAAGAATATTCATTTGCATATATTGAGCCCCTTGGTGATGTGTACATAAAACCCAAGTACACATTCTTCATCTCATCTCCCTCCAGCTTAAACATAACCCACATTACCTGTTCCATCTCATTCTCTATATCTATAATTTAATCACTTAACTCTTCCTTAAGTAATAACGAAATGCCCCTGGATTTCTTCCCTTCCTTCCGTGATTCTTCGTCGTTTTATTCCTTACCATGAATCCCTTCCAAGTTAGATTTATCCCTTCTTTTAACCATATCTCTAGGAGGGCCACTATATCAAAACTCTCCACCTTACCTACTTCTACATTATCTAACTTACTTCCTACCCATTCAATATTTACAAAGCCTATCTTACACCCTAGCTACCTGCTACTCTCATTTTCCCCCTTATTTCTATTTACATCCGCTGTTTTAGTCGATTTACTTCTAGTTTTACGCATTACTTCTCTTTCCCCCCTTCTCTCTACCTTGTTTGACTTGTTAGCAAATTCTTCGCCCCCTCTCCTCCTGCCCTTTGCTTTTCTTCCCCGCAGGCCCTTTAGACTTACACTTCTAACCCTGTTCATTACCTCTCTCCGGCTACTTTCCTCCCCCACCTCCACAGCACTTGCCGGTGACGCACGACCGCCCCGACCTCTCTCCGCACGTTCATCAGCCGCTTCTTCTCCTCGGCGATCTCAACTGCTGCCTTCTCTTCTCCCTTCACAATGGACTTTACTCCTCTCCTCGCCAACAGCCTTACTCCGACATCACCAGCCGAACCCTCCTCTATTCTTGTCACACCTGCCGCTCTTGTTTGCATAATCACCTGCAGAGAATTCGTGTCCATTTGCTGTAACTTTTCAACCGACCATTCTCTTACCCATCTACCATTCCCCATCACCAACTTATTGCCCCTAATAAATGCTCTCAACCCTTGTTGCCTCGCTCTCCACATGTGTCTTCTTACCACTTTAAACTTTAAACTCTCTGCTCGCTTCACTACCTATATTCTGTTCCAAACATATATTCTCTTCCTTTAAGTTCCCTGCGTTCCTTAGGACAATGCAGCTATCAGGGTAGATATCAATATAAGTTTAATTGGTCTGCCACATTTACCTTTCACTCTTCCCACTCTCTGAACCTCATCAATATCCACCTCACTAAAGTTTATCTTCATTCTGTTCTGTACCATCTCCACTACCTTATAAACTAGTCATACATCCATAATCTAGACCATTTTGGAATTTTTTCGTTCTCACCTCCCACCTCCATGCCGATGGAGGCAGAACTTGGACTTAAACGACACGCAGGGTGTCATTATTCATCTCAGTAACCCCGAAACCTATGGATTCGACACTGTTTTCGATTATTTTTATGTCACCCCCTACAGTCATATGTGTAGTAGAATCTCTCCTTGGCCTACCCTACACTTATGCACGTGCCTACTTTGAACATCTGGCCTGTATTGTACTGTAGAATCCTTGAATTGATGTTGCCGTGGTTACGGCTGGTCATTTCATCCAATTCTTAGAGCTGGATAGTGCGATGCCAATATCTCAACAACGGTTGGTTTTAGGCCCCTAAAATATGGTTTTCAGGGCCCCATACCGAGTTTTGTTGTTCGCGTCGCGAGGCTTAAACGAACTTTGTCTCATCCTTGTACAACAAGTTCTATAATTTCACTTATACTAGCTTATATTAATGTGTCAAAGGGCCTTCATCTAGGGAATGTAGAGGGCTGTTAAAATTTATTGTAGATGGGGTTGCCTTCAGGGTCCTAAAAGGTAAGTATACAAAATTTTGTTCAGATTTTTGTGGAACGTTATGGATTTCTATTGGCTAAGGAATAGACGGACGGACGGACGGACGAACGGACAGACACATCATTCTGCTTTATATAGATAGACATATTGTTAATTTTTTAATATTTCATATTTTTATATTTTCAAGTTGCGATATGAGCATCGACTTAAAGCAACGTTTTAAATACAAATAACAGACATTATTCCAGTGCTCAACAAATACTGATTATGCATTAATACAAATATGGGCACAAGAAACGTACTATGATAATAATAATGAGAAGAAGAAGAAGAATCATAGCCTTTACCTCCATACCTCTAGACGGCCATAAATAGAGTAGGTTTTTCTTTCCTTGACACTGCTGGCACTGTCCTTCGAAGACTTTCTTGAGACACTTTCTTCCACACAAGCTTTTGTATCAATTTTTGTTTAGGAATAGCCCATGTTTTCCCAAATAATAATGCATTGACCAACAAGGACAGTTAGTTACTTGCCACATTCATGGAAATAGCCAAGGAATTGTTTTTACTCGCATTAATTTTGGGGAGAAAAGGCAGCGCGTACTCAACATTACTAACCCAAGAAATAACCATATATATACTAGATTCAATTGGTTACTGTCCAGTTTTATCCTTGTTCTGTATCAACAATAAAACTCCCTGCTGTAAGTTTGTGAAACAAAAAATCAAAAGCAGAAATCATCGGCTCAGAAAAATGAGTTAAACATGCTCCTTTATTCTTCGTAAAAGGTATATTCTCGGTTGGCATTTTCGTTTTTCATAAAGGCAACCTGCCCTCATGCGAAGACAATGAAAATATTAATGTATATTTACTTTATAGTTGTATTTTCGCCGTGGTACGCACAAGTTCTTAGCATTGTGGCAACTGCGAACTTTCACAAACTGTATTTAAATTCGCAACACATTGTATTTCCACAAAAACGTGTTATGCAATAACAATTAAATGAATAAATTCCACGAAAAGTATTACGTTCCATGAATTTATATTAATCACCACGTGAAGATACCACACCTAACCTAAACTATGAGGTCTCATTATCTTAATAACAGCTGTTTAAGTAAATCCTGATGTGAACAATTTAAAGAACAAACATGCAATATAATTAAATATAAATTTCTGTATTTCAACAATTACAGTTATCCAAAGAATTCTCCCAATCCTTATGAATTACATTCACAAGTACAATTTGTAACATTCGCTTAGCTCGCCTTAATTGATCAGCTGATGGGCTTGGCGCGCTTTCTACACTACGGCCTGCATATTAAGAAGGCAGTGATACTGTATAATAAATAGTATTGATGGGCTGATTGTTGGTGAAGCAATGTGTTAAAACGGACTGCAAGGGAAACAGCGTTTCGCGATGGCATGGTGAAACATGAACCACACTTCATAGCCACTGAATAAACTGTTCAGCGTTCTGATAACGATGAAATATGAGGTTCATGGAATATTTCATGAGCAAATGTTCAAAATACAGTATGATAAATAGACGATGGACAGTTTGCTTCTTCACCAAGCGCTTACAATGATATTGAAAGGGATCCGTTAATTAATTTGAATAATTATACAATGATTAATGTAATTTAAGGAGCGTTCAAAATAGGCACAACGTAATCCAGTTACAAAAGCATAGGTAAACAGTCTCTCTTTCCTACCGTTTATCCCAAAGTATGGGGTCCGCTGTTTTGCTACATCTCCTCCATTTCGTCCTATTGCTGACATCTTCAGGTTTTAAATCAACATCTTGCATGGCGGCCTTGATATTGTCAGTCCACCGCTTTAAAGGCCTTCCACGTGGTCGTATTCCTCCCGGATCAACTTGGAGAGCTGCTTTAGCAACTGAGCCTTCCTGCCTTCTCATAACGTGACCGTACCAGAGGAGACGCGCTTCCCTCACTTTCTCCACAATTGGAGCGACGACCTTTTGCATAGTTAAACAGTATTCTAAGGAAATGAAGTAACCTGAATAATTTAAAATGAGTAATGAAATGTAAGGAGTGTTCGAAATCGGAAATTTTCGTACTTTTTTTAAAAAAACTTGCATTTTGTCACAACGTCACAGATAGGTCTTATGGCAACAGCTTTTTGGTACGATATCACATACCTGTAAAGAGTCCAAAGTGGTACTTGCGTTTATTTTATCACCTAGTAGATCTTTCGGTGATAAATTCTTGGGTTCTGTATAACATGAATCGTGATGTTAACAACATTGCCACAAAACAGCAACTATGTTTGGGTGAGTTTAGAAATGACGTGGCCGATACATTGTGCAATGTAGGTAGTAACCAAGAGATCAAAAGAGGGAGACCAAGTAATGGTTCATTTGAAAAGGAAGTACAGGCAAAGAAAAGAAGGGGTCTTGCATATCCATTGCCTTCTAAAGACACTAGGACTGACAATGTTTGTGTACAAACTTACACTTTTCACACGACCACTGAGTAGAACCAGTACACTCCGGCATTTTACAACGCAAAGGTTGTAAAAAAAACTGGCCTATGGGAAACATTCACTTTGTTTGAACCAAAAGAACAACTGCTTCAAAGATTTTATACATCTTAAACAGAGACTGTGAAAAATATGGCCCTTCTTGTAGTATCTGCTGCTGCTCCTGAAGCTATGTCTGTTTTGCATGGTGATGTAGTATACGTCATACGCATTTTAGAAAATTACAATGATTCTATTGAACCTGGTTTCCCATTTTCACAACAGGCAAATCCTGCGCCTGTACCTTAATTAAGGCCACGTCCGCTCCATCCCACTCCTAGGCCTTTCCTGTCCCATTCTTGCCATAAGACTTATCTGTGTCGGTGGGACGTAAAGCAAGATGTAAAGGAAAGATGTTTCAAACACCTCGATGTTGTTGTTTGAGTCATTAGTACGTAGACTTGTTTGATACAGCCCTCCATGCCATCCTATCCTGTGCTAACCTATTCATTTCTACATACAGTAACTACTACATCCTACATCTGCTCTAATCTGCTCGTCATATTGATATCTTGGTCTACCCCTACCGTTCCTACCACCTACACTTCCCTCAAAAACCAACTGTCCTGGGTGGGTGTCTTAAGATGTGTTCTATCATTCTCTTTCTTCTTCTGGTCAAATTTTGCCAAATCGTTCTACTCTCACCATTTCGATTCAGTATCTCTTCATTCCTGATTATATCTACCCATCTCACCTTCAGCATTCTTCTGTAATACCACATTAAATCTTCTATTCTCTTTCTTTCTGAGTTAGTTATCGTCCATGTTTCACTTCCATACAATGCCACGCTCCAGACGAAAGTTTTCAAAAACTTCTTTCTACTTCCTATATCAATGTTCGAGGTGAACAAATTTCCTTCCTTGCTTGTGCTAGTCTGCATTTTATGTCTGCCAACATTAGTTATTTTACTATCGAAGTAACAATATTCATCTACTTCTTTTAAGACTCCTCCCTTTTTTTATGACAAAGTCATCGTTGTTGCTTTATATAGTCTACTATTTTCTCATTTTGACAGCATTAAATGATCACATTAAAGGCAAAATTACAATACTTCAAATATGAAAAAATAATGTATTGCGGAGTATATCACAGATTGTAGTTAATTTCCTGCTGCCCTTATACCCTGAAAATGAAACAAATTAATGCTATTAAATAAAGTTAATTTATAATCTGTCTTTAAACCCCTATTAAGTAACACAAATGGTATGGTAAGATTGTTATCATGATGCGCCGTGTCAACAAGTTCTTCTCCATGTTTGCATGTGTGATGTTTTGGCTCTGATCCGACAACATTCTCTTGTAGGCCGAGAAGGACCGTTCAAGGCGACAGGAAATCAACAATGCATATTCTAAAAGTTAAAACTAGCTGGGTGAAAAATCTTCCGGGGGCTCTTTTTGTTCACCACTAATGCTCTTGCAAGCAGGTAGAGAGCTTCAGTAACCTACACTGACTGACCAAATGTCATGGGTTGTGAGCAGTGGCTGTGCATGTGACAGGTGTAACATCGAACGTCGTCGTGAGCTGACACCGTTCGAACGGGGTATGGTGGTCGGTGCCCGACGGATGGGAAGTGCGATTTAGGAAGTGGTGCGGGAATTGGGCTTCACACGATCAACCGTGCCCAGGGTGTATCGTGAATGGTTGAATGCGGGTGTCACCGTCCATAACAGATGAACGACCGGCCGTCCAGCCACCCTCGATGACCGTGACCGGCGACATCTGAGACTGATTGTCAATAGCGACAGACGGGCAACCGTGCAACAAATCACGGCTCAATTCAACACAGGCCGTGATAGAACGTCTCCCAGTGGACAATCCGTAGGAACATGGGTTCTATGGGGTATGGGAGCCGGCGCCGCACACGGGTGCCACTATTAACCCAAGGTCATCGGGCACAACGACGCGCATTTGTCGCCAGTCACCAGGGATGGACTCTGGAACAATGGCGTAACCTGATCTGGTCGGACGAATCACGATTTCAACTGCACCATGCCGATGGGAGGCACCGTGTATGGCGCAGACCACATGAAACGATGGATCCCGCCTGCCTCGAAGGTGTGGTCCAAGGTATTGGTGTCTCTGTTATGGTCTGGGGTGCATTTTCCCGGTATGGAATGGGCCCCCTAATTGTTCTGGAAGAGACTTTGAATGGTACGCGGTATGTTGAGCTTCTCGGAGACCATCTCCACCCATTTTTGGCCTTCCAGCGCCCAGACGGTTTTGCGGTGTTTCAAGATGATAATGCGCCACCACTTCGCTCCCATGTCGCCCGGGAATGGTTCCAGGGACATGCCGCGGAGGTCCAACGACTGCCATGGCCACCCAGGAGCCTCGATATGAACCCTATTGAGCATATCTGGGATGTTCTGGAACGCAGGATCCGTGCCATGGATTGCACCCACGAACAGACCAGCATTGGCGGCCGCTCTGCTAACGATTTGGTGTCAGTTGCGTCCAGAGGACTACCAGGGACTTGTCGACTCACTTCCACGGCGTCTCACTGCAGTTCGCAAGGCCAGAGGAGGCCCCACGCGCTATTAGGTGACTATCCCATGACATTTGCTAAGTCGGTGTAGATTTCGTTTCAAGACTGCACGGAGTTTGTTAGAAACTCTGACCAATCAGAGGCACCCAACCATCCCAGTAGTGAGGTTGTATGCAGTTGAGGTACTCGGACCTAATTTGTTTCACGGATAAAGGGTTAGAAATTCCAATTTTAAAGGGATTTTACAGCCATCTTAAGCAATTGAAATGTATTCTATATGGGATGAAATTCGCCAATTATTTTAGTTTAGTCTGAAAATTAAACAGCAGACAATTATTTTTAAAATAATTACCTATATACGTACAAAAATGTCACATTCTTCACATAATATGTAAAAATATGTAATGTTACCAAGAATACATCAAATGAAACACAGGTATAAGCATATCAGAACCACAATTTTAAATTGTCTCCAAGTAAAGCTGATGAAGCGAATGCCTGCACTATGCTTCGCATTTGCGACTTTGTATTTCTAGTGATATTATATTGCGTCGCAAGCGGGACGTTTGGCACTTCTTCGGTTAATATGGACTTGATTTAATGGCGACAACATGTAGAGTATTACTACTAGAATGTGTACTTATTGTGTACTAAGCTCGCACTTCTCAACAAGAATGCAGTACAACTTCTTCTGATTCTGTATGAACTTAAGAGCTCATGTCCGTGTCTATCTGCTCCTCTCTCCTGTCTATAGGGCTGACCTAAGACAAAACACCCTCTCTACATTTGCATTATGTTCGGAAGCGTGGCTTGGCGACCACGGGGCCCTTAGCGAAGTTTCCACTTTCTTGTGCCAGGTTCCTCATCTTCATTTATCCTATCCGACCTGCCTTGGTCAAATCTTGTTCTTTTCCGACCACGACGCTGTTAGGTTACGAGGGCTAGGAAGTCTTTCATTCTACGCCCTTCGTGGCCCTTTGCCTTTCTTTGGCCGATATCTTCATTTTTCGAAGTGTCGCATCCCTTCCGGTTTTTCTCTCTGGTTAGTGTTGTGTAGAGGATGGTTGCTTATCTGTACTTCCTCTTAAAACAATAATCACCACCATCACCACCACGAGGAACGTAGAAATAATACCCGGAAGAATATTGTTCTCTGGAAACAGATCCTTGCTGCACTCTGTATTCCTCGAATCTTTAACTTGCGTGCACGAGAAAAATATTGTTTTTACATCCCACTAACTACTTCTTGACGGTTTCGGAGACGCCGATGTGCCGGAATTTTGTCCTAAGTTCCTTTACGTGCTAGTAAATATACCGACATGAGGCGGATGCATTTGAACACCTTCAAATACCACCGGACTGAGCCAGAATCGGACCTGCCAAGTTCGGGCCAGAAGGCCAACGCCTCAACCGTCTAAGTGACACAGCCCAGCACAAAAAGAAATAATCCACAGTTCTAGCCCTTCACGCAAGAAAATCAATGTTGAATCATCGTAGGGATATGTGCTGCGAATTTTAAGTAAATAAAATATAATTAAGTATGAGAATATATTCTTTATTTATTCCTAAAATGTACAAACCTTTTCTTAATCACCGTTATCCGGTCGATCAGATTAGGAGTTTGCCCTAGAGTAGGCGAGGCTTTTTGCAGACGATGTTATTCTGTATAGAGTAATAAATGAATCAAAAGATTGTGAGCAACTGCAAAATGACCTCGAAAATGTTGTGAGATGGACAGTAGGCAATGGTATGATGATAAACGGGGTTAAAAGTCAGGTTGTGAGTTTCACAAATAGGAAAAGTCCCTCAGTTTTAATTACTGCATTGATGGCGTGAAAGTTCCGTGTGGGGATCAATGTAAGTATAGGTGTTAATATAACAAAAGACCTTCATTGGGGTATACATAAATATGATTGTTAATAAAGGGTACAGATCTCTGCACATGATTATGAGAGTGTTTAGGGGTTGTAGTAAGGATGTAAAGGAGAGGGCGTATAAGTCTCTGGTAAGACCCCAACTAGAATATGGTTCCAGTGTATGGGACCCTCACCAGGATTACTTGATTCAAGAACTGGAAAAAATCCAAAGAAAAGCAGCTCGATTTGTTCTGGGTGATTTCCGACAAAAGAGTAGGGTTACCGAAATGTTGCAAAGTTTGGGCTGGGAAGACTTGGGAGACGAGCTGCTCGACTAAGTGGTATGTTCCGAGCTGTCAGCGGTGAGATAGCATGGAATGACATTAGTAGACGAATTAGTTTGAATGGTGTCTTTAAAAGTAGAAAAGATCACGATATAAAGATAAAGTTGGAATTCAAGAGGACAAATTGGGGCAAATATTCCTTTATAGGAAGAGCAGTTAGGGATTGGAATAACTTACCAAGGGAGATGTTCAGTAAATTTCCAATTTCTCTGCAATCGTTTAAGAAAAGGCTAGGAAAACAACAGGCAGGGAATCTGCCTCCTGGGCGACTGCCCTATGCAGATCAGTATTGATTGATTGATTGATTGCCTTTTCTACCACTGCGAGCGCTAATGTGAGTCAATGCAGAGTTTGTCTTATAAGCCCCTATAACTACATTCGATATGGACATTTATCAAAAATCAAAAAACGTCTGACGATATTGAACAAAGGAGCTCATTATAGAAAGAATTATGTAAATAAGTTAATTTGCCTAGGATTTGAATAAGAAAGACCACGAATAAAGAAACAAGCGATTTTAGGCACATTTTCCGGAACTGCATTTAGACCGGAAGTGATTTACGATTTCTTTTCGTTTGATCGAGCTATCCAAGAAACACAATCGGAAACCTATCTGGGATCTTTATACCTTCAACCTTCGGCAGAATTGAGGAAACGTTTTTCGTAGTAAGGGGGCCCCTAATTTGTCTACTAAGAAATGTTTTCAACATAAAAAAGCAACAACAACAACAATTTGTCAAAGAGAAGACTCATCAGTTTGCAAATTGTATTTTTTTGTACCCGTTTCATTGTATTTTTCCCAATATTTTCGAAAGAAAGTACAGTTTTCAACAATATCGAGTCAAGGAATAACGAAACGTATAGTCAAAGATATACTTACTACCTTTGTTCATGATGACTTTTAGATACTTGGAGGCAGACTGAAATTATCCGAACTTGACTTTCAATCTCCTTGTTACAGCCCTGACGGGTTCAGCCGGAACGCCTGCAGATTACCAACGGACGCATAGTCAGCGCGACGAATCCTCTCGGACGTTATTCTTGGTTTCCTAGACCGGGGCCTCCATCTCACCGTCAGATATTGTTCTCACGAAGGCTGAGTGGCATGGACAGACGGGGGAGGTGTAAACTGAGATAAACAAAGGCCCATTCTGCTTGCTCCATCTCGACGAGCGACAGCTGGTGTAGTGTAGTGTGACACAAGCACGGTTTGATTTCCGGTCGCTGTTCCTGTTTCCAGCTTCTAACTTCGGCATCTCTACGATACTCAATGCACAAAGTGTACTTCCTGCTTGTGGTGGAGTGCATCTCTATAGCTGAGTAGCTCAGGCAGTACAGCGCTGGCAGTTTAGATTGCATTGAAATTTTCTCTTTCAGGTACAGGTCGTGTGTTCTGCGAAACGCTGAGGCCATCCTATCTCGCCTCCTGTTCTTAGCTTCTCTTTCATGAGATCCCATCTGCACAATCTCAAAGAGATATTTGAAGCTGTTAACTCTTTCAGACTTGCCATACCTTGTATTTAGTTGTTGGGAGCTGTGGGGATATTAGTCAAGTACTTTGTTTTTACAAAGGAGATTATTATTATTATTATTATTATTATTATTATTATTATTATTATTATTATTATTATTATTATTAGGCAAGGTTTATCCATAAACTTGTATTGCCTCCTGAGAAACATTACCGCAGGGTCAGCACGTTTGGAATACAATACCCTCCGCGACTACGGCAGATCGGCAAGGCATATAGGAACTTCTACAAAAGTGGCTGCTATATAATTCTATACATTTCTGAGGAAAGAAGAACGGACAAGAATCGTACAGCAGCATCCTTGTTGCGCGGTGTTTCCGGTTAAGAATACCAATTGGTAGAATAGAGAACCTGCTTCGGGGAGATGTAAAGAAAAAGCACAAGAAGTCGCCTTCACCGCTGGGGGCCGCAAATAAAACAAGAGGAGACTTTAATAATTCAACATGCAACAAAATAACAGGCAAAGAAGTGTAGTGCTGGAATAATGTATTCATACTGAAAACTGAGACGGAGAACACACTTCTTAAGATGATGAAGAGTGGGAGGAAGTGGCACGGGCAACACTCAGCTGATGTAAAGACACCACCCCCATCGGTCCACGAAGACATTATTTATTTATTTATTTATTTATTTATTTATTTATTTATTTATTTATTTATTTATTTATTTATTTATTTATTTATTTATTTAAGGGGAGTCGTAATGCTGTATCTCGTCAGTCTTAAAATAGCTGAACAAATGAGCCTTTTTCTCAGTAGCCATTACATGCAGAAATATTTATTTTTAATATGATGTTAACTCATGTTTTTTGCATACACTGATCTGTAACAGCTTTAAAATATGTGCTACGAATAAAGTTACGCTTATTGTAATATTCACCAATTTAAATTTTTTTCTGCAGATATTTTCTTCTTTTTCCTCTCCTTATTTTATGACCACATAGGATCACTTTAGTCAGACTGTCGTTCAGGTCTCTTTGAAGGGCTTTGCGGTCCTCCCAGTACTTCTTCAGACGCTCCGATCTTCCACAGTTGAAAATGTGCGTGTTGTCGGTTTGTTTTGTGTAAGGGTAAAGCGGAGGTTTGTATTCTTGAGTTTTGTATTATCTTATTTGTGGTATCTTCTATTGTAAGGCCTACAGATCCTCTCTTACTTCTCTGATCCATTTACATCCTGTTGTGGTATTTTTTGAGACGAGATTGTGTTGTACTAGTTGTTTCAGAAGTTTCGAATCCTGCATCCTCATAATATGTCCAAATAATCCCAGATATTTTATTATAAACTATTCAAGAAACGTCAACCAAAGAAGACGCACACTACCACAACAGTATCACAAACATTCAGCAAACATTTCATGTAAATGTACCAAGTAGTTTCCGAGAAAAGGGAGCAGTTGTTTCGTCAAAGGTTATTTTGAGTAAATTGCATTTAAAAGTGAATTTTTCGGTAAAGCTCACCTTCTGCAGAATAAGAGCTGCGTCAAAACAACACTACATCTTGCGATTGCAGCTCAAGCTGGTGACCAACTAATAAAACATATTTTTTCTTCAAAACACACCAAATCACAGCCTTCTAAAGTTAGTAGTCCCTGAGATATATGTAAATCAGCGATACATTGCACAGAACGTGTCTTGAAATAGAAGTACACCAATATATTAAATACATTATTTAAAATAGAAAATATAGAAATACGTATTTGAATGAAACAAACGCCATATTAAACAGAATGGTTCGCACGTTAATAAAAAATTTTAAAAAGTGAATGTCAAAATTTGCCGATTTGGACCATTACGACTTTCCTTAATTTACTTATTTATTATTTCGTTATGGGTGTATTCAAAATCAAACCGAATTACAAAGATGCATAAAATGTCTCCCGTGTACAATATTTACAACAATTACTCTAACATGGGAAATATACAAACATGTAGAAAGGACACAAACAATATCAACTAAATAAAGTGCACAAGCCTAATGCATCTTAGAGGTGAGGTTTTATACATTACCAAGAACCCCACTGCAGCCAGCACTGCAGAAGGTTTCGCGTGGTTTCCCATTTTCACAGAAGGCAAATGCTAGGGCCGCAGCTTAATCAAGGCCACGCTCGACTCCTTCCGACTTCTAGCCCTTTCCTGTCTCATCATCGCCACAAGGCCTATCTGTGCCGGTGCGATCTAAAGGAAATTTAAAAACAATCTTTTTTTCTTCAGAGTTTGTCCCTCCTGTGGCGGGATCCGCTACATGGAGTCCTGTCCTGGGCCATGTCAGGGTGGAGATTGGCGCTCTTCAGATCTTTGTGAAGGATATCGGCCCATCGCTGTTTTGGTTGTCCTTTTGGTCTCCTAGCAGCGACTTCTAACATGAAACCCGTCTTCGCGATCTGCCCTTAGTTCTTTTTTTTTTCTTTTTGCATGTTGCTTTACGTCGCACCGACACAGATAGGTCTTTTAGCGACGGTGGGACAGGAATGGGCTAGGAGTGGGAAGGAAGCGTCCGTGGACTTAATTAAGGTACAGCCCCGGCATTTTCCTGGTGTGAAAATGGGAAACCACGGAAAACAATCTTCAGGGCTGCCGACAGTGGGGTTCGAACCCACGATCTCCCGAATACTGGATACTGGCCGCACTTAAGCGACTGCAGCTATCGAGCTCGGTGCCCTTAGTTCATGTCCACACCATCGTAGACGACCCTCGCGCATTTTATCGCGGTGCAACGCCAAATCTCTCCCTGATGAATTCATTGGAGTTGCGATCCAGTTTAGTGACGCCAGCATCTTAGTCTCCATGACACCCAGTCGTAGTCGGCCAACATTCGCAACAGGTCGGATGACAGTGCGCTATATTTTTGATTTTAGATTATCTTTCATCCTCCGGTCGCAAGTGACGCCGGTTGTTCGCCATTTCATCCAGGCTGCGGATATCCTGCATTGACCTCTTCTACAAGTCAGCCATCATCAGTGATCGTGGAGCCAAGATAATTAAATCTTGTCACTCCCGGCAGGTCCTCGCCGTTTATCTGAATGGTTCCGATTGCTTGTGGATCTGACGTCATATATTCAGTCTTCTTTTTACTTAGGCGCACGCCGTATTACGCCAGCCGATCGCTCCATTCTTGGGTTTGGCACTGCAGATCACAGGCGAACATGGCAAAGAACGGTGCAGGTCTGCTGATACAGTGTCCATCACTAGAATGACAAGAGAGGTGACAGCGTTGAACCTTGGCGAACGCCGACGGTGATGGGAAAGTCACTGGATGCTCCTACAGCGGCCTGAACATAGGTCCGTGGGTCTACATAAAGCATTTAAAAAAATAATAAAATGGCTTATGGACCTTTGGCTAAGAGAAAGGTAGGAATATGGAACAAAGTCCTCATTCCGGCTTATGAGCAGAGTGCCAACTTGTAAAACATACTGCAGGGTGGTGGAGTGGGGGAACGAGTGCAAGTAAGCTCCCATCCTATCCACGTTCTTAGATTTGCTTTCCAGTCTCGAGCGCACGGTCCATCCCCGTCACCTTGTTTATAGGAAACACTCAAAGATATCAACAGAAAATGAACAGAGCTTTCTTTTTCATTTAGTTCAATTGCTTTATAATGAATAGTCATACATTGTTTTACTCCAGAATTACGCTGGTATGATAAAATATAGATGATTACTCGTAAATACAAATCAGTTTACATTTTTACAATGAAAGTCTACGTGCGTATCTTTTCGCAAGAAATGCAGTCATTAGATATAGAATCCATATCCAAAGTGTTGGATTTCTCACGATGAACGTTCACGATTACAATATGGTTTAGGCACTTACAAATTATTGTTAACGTCAGTCATCTTAAACTCGAAAATTACTTTTGCTTGTGTAGAAGTTGTTACAGGGGTCACTAGTAGGAATCCTACGAACAAAATCTGGAACCATGGTCTTCATTTAACTGCCTAGACGGTGGCAAGAGGTGGGAGTCGGGGGTGGAGAGTGCGCCGAAGAGCAAGCGTAGAAGTTCAGTGCAGAGCACGAAAAATGAGCGACCTCATGTAAATAATAATAATAATAATAATAATAATAATAATAATAATAATAATAATAATAATTTGAGTGCGTAAAAATTTTGAAACTGCAACAGAATAAATTAATGTGGTGAAAGAGTTAGCAATTCGCCTCTGTGGTGTAGCCTAGTGGTTAGTGTGAGTAGCTGCCATCCCCACAGACACGCGTTCGATTCCCGGCTCTGCCACAATTTTGAAAAGTGGTACGAGGGCTGGAATGGGGTCCACTGAGCCTCGGGAGGTCAACTCAGCCATCCTCGAAGTGGTTTTCCGTGGTTTCCCACTTCTCCTCCAGGCAAATGCGGGGATGGTACCTAACTTAACGCTACGGCCGCTTCCTTCCCTCTTCTTGTCAATCCCTTGTAATCTTCCTTTCCCTACAAGGCCCCTGTTCACCACAGCAAGTGAGGCCGCCTGGGCGAGGTATTGGTCCTCCTCACCAGTTGTAGACTATCCCCCTGACCCAATATCTGACGCTCCAGGACACTGACCTTGAGGCGGTAGAGGTGGGATCCCTCGCTGAGCAACTCTGGAGGGTAAACGGATTAAGAAAGAAAGGAAAGAGTTAGCAGAACAAACAGGCTTGCGGGTAAAAGACGGATTGAACACCAATATATGAAAAATTAAACCGTGTGCATAAGTTTAAATATCTTGGTGAGTGGATCGACCCCAATGGGCCTATAACAAAATGTGCCATTCTATAAATACCAAAATACACCAGTATAACACTGTCGTTGTTCCAGTCTCTGCGTCACAATGTGTTATCCTCTCTCAGAAATGTACTCTCGCTAAGTTGGAGCAAAAAAGAGAGAAAGATTCTCCACAACATTCTTGGACCAAACTACAAGAACGTTCACGATCCAGACAAGAAATCTACTCTAAGACAGAGAAGATCACGCACACAATGCGCAAACGCAGGACTCGCTTCTACGGTCACTTACGACGGATGGACGACTCTCGATGGACAAAACGCATTTTTAATAATTATGACTCAAAAACAAAAACAACACTTCCCTGGTACGTTCACATCAAGAAAGAGCTTTAAGAAATGGGTCTACAACCAGGTGACGCACACAAACGAGACCTTTTCAGGACAAGGAACTTCCCGGGATGTGAAGTGGTCGTATGAACGTCATGCTCGACACAACGAACTGATGAAAACCTACTGGAAAAGTAAGTAAACGCCTGAATATACCGTACTGAAACTTATCGTTGTCCCTATTTGGCCGAATAAATAAATAAATAAATAAATAAATAAATAAATAAATAAATAAATAAATAAATAAATAAATAATATTATTTAGCCCGTGATACCGAAATATAATTTACATTTATTTAAATACAATCAGTTGCTACTGATCTGCATTTAGGGCAGTCGCCCAGGTGGAAGATTCTCTATCTGTTGTTTTCCTAGCTTTTTCTTAAATGATTTTTTAAAGAAATTGGGTATTTATTGAACACCTCCCACGATAAGTTATTCCAATCCCTAACTCCACTTCCTATAAACGAATATTTGCCCCAATTTTTCCTCTTGAATTCCAACGTTATCCTGATATTGTGATCTTTCCTACTTTTAAAGACACCACTCAAACTTATTCGTCTACTGATGTCCTCCCACGCCATCTCTCCACTGACAGCTCGGAACATACCACTTAGTCGAGCAGCTCGTCTTCTTTCTCCCAAGTCTTCCCAGCCCACACTTTGCAACATTTTTGTTGATGCTTGTTGTTTTAAGGGGCCTAACATCGAAGGTCATCGGCCCCAACATTTTTGTAACGCTACTCTTTTGTCGGAAATCACCCAGAACAAGTGGAGCTGCTTTTCTTTGAATTTTTTCCAGTTCTTGAATCAAGTAATCCTGGTGAGGGTCCCATACACTGGAACCATACTCTAGTTGGGGTCTTATCAGAGACTTATATGCCCTCTACTACAACCCCTAAATACCCTTATAACCAAGTGCAGAGATCTGTACCCTTTATTTACAATCCCATTTATGTGTTTACCTCAATGAAGATCTTTCCTTATGTTAACACCTAGACACTTACAATGATCCCCAAAACGAACTTTCACAGTATCAACGCTGTAATTAAATATGAGAGGGCTTTTCCTATTTGTGAAACTCACAACCTAAATTTTAACTCCGTTTATCATCATTCCATTGCCTACGGTCCATCTCACAATATTATCGAGGCTATGTTGCTGCTTTTGCAGTTTCTCACAATCTTGTAACTTATTTATTATTCCACTATAATGTTAATAATATTAATAGTACTAATAATAAAATACGGGAAAACGAAACGAAATTTTAAGAATATTACTGATCACTTCTGTTTCATAAGAATGATTATACCAAATCAGTTTAACAACAACAACAACAACAACAATCGTAAACCACTTCCTCTGCTATCCGTGATATGGAAATAGGAAAATAATTATTATCAACTCTGTTTTATAATGACAATTGTATCGTTATTCCTGCATTAAAAGCAGCCCGAATTGTTCTGGGTGATTTCCGACGAAAGAGTAGGGTTACGAAAATGTTGCAAACTTTGGTCTGGAAAGACTTGCGAGTAAGGAGATGAGCTGCTCGACTAAGTGGTATGCTCCGGGCTGTCAGTGGAGAGATGGCGTGGAATGACATCAGTAGACGAATAAGTCTGAGTGCAGCTTTTGAAAGTAGGAAAGATCATAACATGGTAGGATTGCTGGAAGGACAAATTGGGTGAAATATTCGTTTACAGGAAGAGGAATGCTGAACGGTCTGCGTAGTTGACTTTGGTTCTTACGGCACCGGGTTCGATTCTTGATCGGGCCGGGAATGTTAACTATCTTCCGTTAATTTATCAAGCTCGGGGGCTGGGTGTTTGTGATCGTGTTAACACAGATCTTCACTTACACACAACATTACTAAGCCGGTTTGTGTCACGTACCTATGAGCTAGAATTCGGGTGACCGTGGGTTCGAACCCCACTGTTGGCATCCCTGAAGATGGTTTCCTATGTTTACACCAGGTAAATCCTGGAGCTGTCCGTAAATGAAGCCCACGGTCTCTTCCTTCTTAATTTTTATTTTTTACAATTTGCTTTACTTCGTACCAACTTGTATTTCGTCACACCGGCACAGATAGGTCTTATGGTGACGATGGGAAGGCAAGATCTAGGAGTGGGAAGGAAGAGGCCGTGGGCTTAATTAAGGTACAGCCCCAGCATGTGCCTAGTATGAACATGAGAAAGTATGGAAAACCATCTTCACGGGTGCCGACAGTGGTGTTTGAACCCACTGTCTCTCGAATGCACACTCACTACTGCCAGCTCCTAACCACACGGCCACCTGTTGCGTCTGACAAGTGTGTTTAAAGCATTAGTTCTGTGGTTTCATTCTCTATTATTATTATTATCATCAGAATCCTTGGCTGAATGGTCAGCGTTGACGCCTTCGGTTCACAGGGTCTCGGGTTCGATTCCCGGCCGGGTCGAGGATTTTAATCGCAACTGATTAATTAATGCTTCTGGCTCCGGGACTGGGTTTGTGTGTATGTCCCAACACTCTCCGCTTCATATTCAGAAGCACCACATTAGCAGGCAATAGTAATTACATCCTTTGCACAGGGTTGGCGTCAGGAAGGGCCTTCAGTCGTAAAACAGGGTCAAATGACATGTGCTACACGGTTCGCACCCCCGACCCCAGAGGTGTGGGAAAATACGGTAGAAGACATTATTATTATCATTATTATTATTATCATCATCATCATTATTATTATTATTATTATTATTATTATTATTATTATTATTATTATTATTATTATTATTATTATTATTATTATTATTATTGACGATTAAGTAGCCAGCCTAGAACATCCGACCTATATAATTCATTAAATAAATCACGAGTACCAACACGACATTTCCATCTTATACGTAACACTTGGTTACAACACGATTTTCTTTCTCTCGGCGAATGTTGTAACTTTTTTTTTTTTTTTCACATAAATGCAATCATCTCTCCCTTGCACGGAGACACAATAAGAAATTTATGTTAATTTCGCTTCATTTTCGTGCTTTCCCTCTGTAGACGAGTCCTTTATGTAATGTAGCAAATGTACATTTGGTCTTTTTTTTTTTTAAGTTCTCATTCAAGTTAGTTCATTATTTTGTCGTCCTAGTCCGTCGCGACTCTGGAGCACAAAATAAAAAGACAAATCTAGCTTTGTTTAACCTTCATGTATATTATATCTCGTGCTTGTTTGTGAAGGTGTGACGCATGACTCACGACACAAAGCCCCGGAGGCGACAAACTTGAGAGTAAGTCACAGCCACCACTGCTGCTTTTGAGATGAGATGGAATTAACAGTTTGCCAAGAACAAGCACTCTTCTTGCCAGACTGATCCAGCTAATAAATACTGTGCCGTAATGAGTTTACAACGTGTTTGAGGAGGGGGAAGAACAATGTATGTCGTAATGAACATGTGTGTGTGGAATTACAGCTGTTTGTACTGGACGCACAAAAACAATGTACAAACATAATTGAAGACACACGAATTACTTATTGATGTACAAACCTTACAATTCTTTTAGCGCTTTTCCCATACTTGTGGGGTCGCTGGTGCAAACTATGTCGGACATGTGGATTCGGTCCTGTGTTATGGCCGGATGCCCTTCCTGACGCCAACCCTATGTGGCGGGATGTAATCACTAATGCGTGTTTCTGTGGTGGTTGATAGTGTGGTGTTTTGTCCGAATGCGAAGAGGAAAGTGTTGGGACTTACACAAACACCCAGTCCCCAAGCCAGAAAATTAAACAAACGAGATTAAAATCCCCAACCCGACCTGGAATCGAACACGGGTCCCTCTATACCGAAGGTATCAACGTTCAGTCATGGAGTTGGCCATGTACAAAACTTACATAAGGTGCAACAATTCAACTCAAATTTACGATGAATTTACTCATGGACAAACCTATGTGTTTTGAAACAGTTCATGGTACGTGTTCAAAAATCTCATCGGCTCTCTTGGTTTTAACCAGGGTCAAACTCACTATCATTGGATCAGAATGACAGCTGGTCGGCCTTACTTCTCTAAATCGAGGGTACATTCAAGAGGACCAGCTCCAACAATGACAGCCTGTTACACAACATTCTTTATTTTCCCTCCGCCGTGTACAGTAGATTTAATCGATGTCATCATTTATTCAGCCTCCAGTTACATTTTATGGAGTTAAAATGTCAGACGGTTACCTACCATCCTCTATAGTTCAGGCTCTAGCTTCGGGCACCTTGAAATTTAATTATCTCTACAGATTTAAACATAAGGTAGGGCCTTTGAAGTACGAGCTTGAATCTTTCAAACTAGATTCCTCTTGTGCTTGCGCATGGCCCCCAAGCCATGGCTTGCTTTCTGTACAGCGTACAATGACAGTAACTCCCACAATGCCCTTCTAACTTAAACACAAACAGTTGCTCCAGACTTTGAGTACAAAATTTAAAAATATCGGAAAAAGCACCAGCACGATGGAACGGCGCAGCTATGCGGTGCAATCTAGACAGCCTGTCTGCACATTTCGACATTCTACAGTCTAGCGACGGAGGCGAAATTCTACCGGACGGTTATTATGACTGAGGTAACGGGTGTCACAAACTGTGTCGGCCGAGATCTTTAACAATAGTCACATAGCCTATGAACGATCTTCCAACCCGTAAAAGGGTGGATGTCCAGGAGTGCGCCATTTACACCTCTAAGAGGAGAAATTCCCATGCTACCTCCGTGCTGCAACAATGGATCACGTCATACCGGGAGTGGTGCGTCCGAAACAAGCTGAATATAAATGCTACAAAAACAGAGGCAATTATTTTTACCAAGCGTCGGTCTAAATTAACCATGTCTCACTGACTTGGAAAAGCAAACTGGGTCGTGGTTTGTCCTGGAGCACTGCCTTCGTGATGTCCAGGCCGTACTGTAGCTCTGATGACCTCGCACTTTGAGTGAAACTTTGAGGCGATACGCATCCGCTCCACTTGAATAACATACTCGTTGAAATTACTTAAGAAATTGTTAACACTTTATAAAAGTAAAAACTATTAATAAATATTTGTTAATTCTAATAAAAGAATGCATAGCCTTCGCCGTTCATCATTTACCACTGATCTGTCGCCCAAGTGGCAGATTCCTATCAGTTGTTTATATGGTTTTGTCTTAAATAATATCAACGAAGTTCGAATTTTATCGAAAACCTCCCTTGCTAAATTATTCCATCCCTGTTCCTATGAACGAATACTTGCCCCAGTTTGTCTTCTTGAAGTCCAACTTTATCTTCATATTGTGATCGTTCCTACTCTTGAAAACTCCACTCAGGCGTCTTCGTCTACTAATGCCATTTAACACCATCTCTCCACTGATAGCCTGGAACATACCGCTTAGTAGAACAACTCGTCTCCTTTCTCCAAGTCTTACCAGCCCCGAGGTTGTAATATTTTCGTAACGCTACTCGTTAGTCTCATAACACCCAGAAAAAACCACACTGCTTCCATCTGGGTCTTTTCCGGTTCTCGAATCAGGTAATCGTGGTGAGGATCCTGCACTCCAATTGGGTCTTACCAATGTCTTTACATCCTTACATCCTTACTACAACCCCTATATACCCTCATAACTACATGAAGAGATCTGTAACCCTTATTTACAACCTCGTCAACGTGATTACCCCATAGGGTACCCCTTTATATTACTTACAGCGATTACCGTGAGTTATAATCACTCCATCAAACAGTAATTAAAACTGAGGAGATTATTCCTTTTAATGAAACAACCTCACTTTTCACCCCGTTTGTGAGCATACGTTCCCAAGAAGAATACCCCGATGGTACGAATGCGTACTTATAATCATCCAAACATTATACTGAGAGCCAGAGAAAAGTATGGAGCACGGAACAGTTGCAAAGCCGGCTTGACAGAGCATTGGATGGGCCATGGCAGTGTGAGGTACTTGTAACGAACCTTCGCACCTGCCGACTCCATGTATTTGGGATCCTGTTCCAGTTTCAACACAGGAATTTATTACTTACGATCACCCGTCTACTTTTGGTCTACGTCCGAACTCAGCTGCACTCATTCCATCGTGTTCTATCCCCCATCCTTGCATCTTGGGCAAGCTAACTTTTCGCCTTCTGAACATCTGGAAACATCTGTCATATGATTTCATTACGTCAGGTCACCTGCTATTTTCTCTCGATCTTTCCGGTGACGTAGCCTGTTGTGATTGGTTTGCCCATACTTGGGTTACGCGGCTGCGATATGCAATGTTATGTTCGTATCTCATACTTCGTTCGCCACCTTCTGCTCCATGCAATGAGAGATCTAATCACCGTCGAGGACTCTGTCCTCGAAATTAATCATCTTCTTTCGGGACTTATAGTTACTACTATCTTGTCAAGCCTTCAAGGCCTCTGGCCAAAATTTTCTACTACTACTACTACTGAATGAAAATGTTTCCAGTCATTCGACCGGGTCATGAATGAAGCCTCCATCTAGCGACGAGGATAGGAATTGTGCCGGCTGCCGAAGCCTGTCGCACTCCTCTGGGGCAATGATTTGTGAATGACAGATGAAATGAAATGATAGTGGAGAGTGTTGCTGGAATGAAAGATGACAGGGAAAACCGGAGTACCCGGAGAGAAACCTGTCCCGTCTCAGCTCTCAGCTTTGTCCAGCACAAATCGCACATGGAGTGACCGGGATTTAAAGTACGGAACCCAGCGGTGAGAGGCCGGCGTGCTGCCGCCTGAGCTACGGAGGCTCCCACTACTACTACTACTACTACTACTACTACTACTACTACTACTACTACTACTAAATGTTTTCATTCCTACCTTAGAGTTGCCACTTTTTTAAATAAAAGAGGAAGATTTTTCATTGACATATTTTTAAAATAACTTACGCCTTCATAATTTTTATCAAATGTCACTTTCGATCAAAAGTGGCACACATTTGTCTTAAAACCTATTGCTTCCTAACACATTGGTATTTTGATTTAACTTTATCTAGCAATCTACTGTTATTCTTTAGCAGGTTAGAAAACTCTTTGCAAGGCGTGCCGAAATGTATTACAATTTGAAGCTCTGATTTTATGAGTTGGGATGAACACCTTGATCCTTTCAGGGCATTTCAGGATATTAACAAAATCAAACATACTTTTAGATGCTGTATGTTTTTCACTAATATGTCTGCCTTCGATTTGCCACAAAGAAGTTTTGCAGCTGTTTTTGAATCTGCGAATATACACATCAATTTATTGTCGCAATCCAAACTTGTATAACTCAGGAAAAAATAATAATCAAAACAATGTGTATTTTTTAATATTAAGGGGAAGAACTGTTATGGATTCTACAACAAGCCAGCACCAAATATTTAAAAAAGGAAGAAAGTGCAATGTGAGGTAATAAAAAAAACGTAAGAATACGCGAGAAAGTACAACCTGGCAACCCTGAAGGCGGAGGCGGGTAACGCCGTCTCTCGGGGCAGAGATATTTAATTCGTAAGGAGATGTTCTGAGAAGGTGAGGGGCGTGGCGGCCGTGGCCTATAGTAGGAACTGTCCCGACGTTCACGTTAGTGCAGGATAATGGAAAACCACGGAAAACCATTCTCAGGACAGACGACGGTGAGGACCAGTCCCTCTCCGTCTCCCGAATGCGGAGCCATAGAGCCAAGGCCACCCCTCCTCTCCTCGGTTGGTCGGTCAGAGTGCAGACCTGTCGGACCAGCTGAAGCTAACTCTGCAATCGCCGACAACCAAAAATGTCAATAAGCACAAACATATTTCATTGCAGTTGTTGCTGCTTGAGTCTTCAGTCCATACATTGGATTGATGCAGCTCTTCGTGCCACCCTATCCTGTGATAACCCTATCGTTTCCACATCACTACTATCAATCATTCACTACTGATCTGCATTTAGGGCAGTCGCCCAGGTGGCCGATTCCCTATCTGCTGTCTTGCTAACCTTTTAAATGATTGCAAAGAATTTGGAAATATATTGAACACCTCCCTTGGTAAGTTTTTCCAATCCCTAACTCCCCTTCCTATAAACGAATATTTGCCCCAATTTGTCCTCTTGAATTCCAACTTTATCTTCATATTGTGATCTTTCCTACATTTAAAGACACCAATCAAACATATTCGTCTACTAAGTCATTCCACGCCAACCCTCCACTGACAGCTCGGAACATACCACTTAGTCAAGCAGCTCGTCTCCTTCCTCCCAAGTCTTCCCAGCCCTAACTTTGTTCATTTTTGTAACGCACCTCTTACTGTATGTCGGAAATCACCAAGAACAAATCAAGCTGCTTTTCTTTGCATTTGTTACAGTTCTCGAAACAAGTAATCCTGGTGAGGGTCCCATACACTGGAACCATACTCTGGTTGGGGTCTGACCAGAGACTTATATGCCCTCTCCTTTACATCCTTATTACAACCCCTAAATACCCTCATAACCATGTGCAGAGATCTGTACCTTTTATTTACAATCCCATTTATGTGATTACTCCAGTGAAGATCTTTCCTTATATTAACACCTAGGTACTTACAGTAATCCCCATAAGGAACTTTCACCTATTCAACGCAGTAATTAAAACTGAGAGCACTTTTCCCATTTGTGAAAATCACAATCTGGCTTTTATAATTTATTTAACGCGCACAATCTGGCTTTTAACCCCGTTTATCATCATACAATTGCCTACTGTCCATCTCACAACATCATCGAGGTCATTTTGCAGTTGTTCACATTCTTGTAACTTATTTATTACTCTATACAGAATAACATCATCTGCAAAAAGCCTTATCCCTGATTCCACTTTCTTTACTCATATCATTTAACTTATACATATAAGAAAAGGTAAAGTACCAATAATACTTGCCTTGAGGAATTCCCCTCTTAATTATTGCAGGGTCAGATAAAAATTCGCCTACTCTATTCTCTGAGTTCTATATTCTAGAAATTTAGCCACCCATTCAGTCACACTTTTGTCTAGCCCAATTGCACTCATTTTCCCCAGTAGTCTTCCATGATCCACCCTATCAAATGCCTTAGAAAGGACTATCATATTACAGTTCATTTGACTTCCTGAATTCAGGATATCTGCTATATCTTGCTGGAATCCTACAAGTTGAGCTTCAGTGGAATAACCTTTCCTAAAACCGAACTGCCTTCTATCGAACCAGTTATTAATTTCGCAAACATGCCTAATATAATCAGGAAGAATGCTTTCCCAAAGCTTACATGCATGCATGTCAAACTGACCTGCCTGTAATTTTCAGCTTCATGCCTATCACCCATTCCTTTGTACGCAGGGCCTACTATAGCAACTCTCCATTCATTTGGTATAGGTCCGTCATCCAAACAATAATAAAATAAGTACTTCAGATATGGTACTATACCCCAACCCATTGTCTTTAGTATATCCGCCGAAACATTATCAATTCCAGATGATTTTCTAGTTTTTAACTTTTGTATCTTACTGTAAATGGCATTGTTATCATAAGGAAATTTTAATACTTCTTTAGTATTAGTCACCTCCTCTATCTGGACATTATCCTTGTAACCAACAATCTTTACATACTGCTGACTGAATACTTCTGCCTTTTGAAGATCCTCGCATACACACTCCCCTTATTCATAAATGATTGCTGGAATGTCATCCTTGGAATTAGTTTCTACCTTAAATTACCTTTACATACCCTTTAATTTTTCATTAAAACTTGTATGCCCACCAATTATTCTTGCCATCATATTATCCTTACATGACTTCTTTGCTAGATTCAGTTTCCTAGTAAGTTCCTTCAATTTCTCCTTACTTCCACAGCCATTTCTAACACTGTTCCTTTCCAACCTACACCTCCGTTTTAGTCTCTTTACCTCTCTGTTATAATATAGTTGGTCTTTACCATTCCTTACCACCTCTAAGGTACAAACCTGTTTTCACATTCCTCAACAATTTCTTTAAACCTATCCCAGAGTCTGTTTACATTTTCATTTACCGTTTTCCATCGATCATAGTTACTTTTTAAAAACTCCCTCATGCCTGTTTTATCAGCCATATTGTACCGCCTAGTAGTCCTAATTTTAAGACCTTCCTTTCTTTCACATTTATTTTTAACTATGACACTAATACCATCTGTCACTTCGGTTACTCTATAGAGCTCATCTGGCACCACGTCCAGAATATCCTTCCCTCTAGTTGTTTCCATCACTTTCTGAACCAGCTGTCCTTCCATTATTAACTTATTTGTCATTTGTTGGTCATGCTTCCTGTCGTTCGTATTACCTTCCGAACTGACATTTGGTAAATTGAGATCACTCGCTACAATCATGTTCCTTACCATACCGTTTCCCACATAGCTGAACATCTTATCAAATAATTCTGAATCAGCGTCAGCCCTGCCCTTTCCCAGTCTGTACCCTCCAAAGACATCAAGTTGCCCATAATCTTTAGAGACGAGCCTTACACCTGGAATTTCATGTTAGTCATCTTTAACTTTTTCGTAGCTTACAACTTATTGCACCAGAATGAGTACTCCCACTCCTACCATTCCTATCCTATCTCTACGATACATGGTCCAGTTCCGTAAGAATAATTTTGCACCCATTATATCATTTCTCAGCCATGATTCAACTCCTATTACAATATCTGGTAAGTAAGTATATATCTATTAAATTACTTAATTCTACTCCTTTCTTTACAATACTTCTAACAGTTCAACACTAACATTTTTATGTCATCCCTACTTGACTTATAGATCCCTGTACCCTTATCACCGCTCCCTAGACCACACCGTTTCCCTGAATGTACCTCCCTATAACCCTTCTAAACAAATTTCCTAAACTGCGGTTTAAGTGAAAACCATCTGAACGCAGATCCCTATCTCCTACCCACCCGTTAGAATCTAGAAATCTCACTCCCATTTTCCCACATACCCACTCTAGAGTCTCATTTAAATCCCCAATCACCTTCCAATAAGTATCCCTCCTACACAGTAATCCACTGATAACAATCTCCGCTTCTTTAAATTTCACCCGTGCTGCATTTACCACATTCCACACATCCCTGAACTATGTTAGCGCTTGCCTTACGTTGTTGGTACCAACGTGAAACACTACTACCTTCTCCTTTCCATCCCCCTTCTCTTCTACATTTCTCAATATCTGCGTTAACCTAATTCGTGGATAACACTCTACCCTGATTTCCTTTCCTCCACACACTTTCCCCACATGTCTAACAATGGAATCCACCATGACCGGAGGCCCAACCCTACCCACCTAATTTGATCCCCTCCCCTCCTGATCAGTCCTATCTTTCCTCACTGCTGCAGAAACTATTTCTTCCTTCCTTTTCTCCCTCCCATGACCAGTTTCACCTGTCTTTTCGTATCCTCTGTTCTACATTTCCCTTTCGTACCTTTTCGTTTCCTCCTACTTCCACACTCCTCAGCAACAGTTCCCTGTTCCTCATCTTCCCTCTGTTTTTCTACCTGCAGTGGCTCGTACCGATTTCTCACAGACATCTGTCCTGAATTCTGATACTGAATAGAGACCTTGGCCTGCAATCTCCTTCCCATTAAAACGTTAGACCATCTGCCTTCTACGATTCCCTCCTTTTCTTCCCATCCCTCTTTTACACCTACTATATCCTGTACATTGTTTGAGGGAGGCCTACTTTCCTTCCTGTCCTCTGAGAGAATCCTAATTATCTCCATCGAACACTAAAATCCTTCCTCATACTCCTTAATGCCTGGTCACACCCACATTTCCTACACTTGCACTCTTTAGCCATTCTTTCTATTTCTCGTGTATATGCGTTCGTTTCCATGAGTATAGGTTTACACCTTGCCGACAAATTCTTCCATTTTCTATCCATTTTCAAGTTAACTGGAACACTCACATCATACATACTGATGGAAAACATGCAAGCAATTACCAATGCATTAGAATACAAGTAAATGTAAATTATTTCCGTACCTCACTATTTCCACTTCTTGAATTCGTCAGCTTTCCTGGACCTCCTCCGGGAAGTTACACCGGTTTCTTCTCTATGGAGTAGGTCTACGCTCTTTGAAACCATTTATTGAATACAAAAATCGGTGTGAGTTTTGGAAAAAAATAAATATTCACCCAAATATCTTCGCCTTTTCCAGCCAAGTCTTCCAATTTCTTCCCGCAGTTACAAATGACTGTGGAATCTGCCAACTGCATTGATTTCAAAGCCAAGGTTTTCACGACATGTTTAGGACTGCTTGAATTTGGAAATACGGTCTTGAATATATTTCACACTAACACACCAAATACTTTGTACACCTCAATTCCGACTTCTACTGATATGTTTGATGGGTAGCGTACTTAAAGCTCCCTCGATTTAAGAGACTCAGATATCGTACTTGTGGAGGTAATTCATAAATAACACCTGAATTAGTAGATCATGTTGCTGTTTGATACACAGTCGTTTATAATTAGCTTTACAGCCAGGCACACAGCAGCTCTTCGGCATGGCAATTTCGCTCACTGATCACCTTAATTCAAATATGTATACATCGTAGTTGATAAACTAGTTTTATGCCATACACTATACAAGTGGAAACAGGGTTGGGTGCACGAATTTCTAAAGGCTGCAGCAACGCTCTACCCTCCTCTACATTAAGGCAAGTTTCACATAACTTTATTGGTGTTCCACACGAAACTATTGGCCTAGGGCTTCTAACCTGGCCGCTTACGCCCCCAGACCCCCTTTGCTTGTCCCTATATCACAGGTCTTGTCCAGATCCTATCCTAACCGTCCGCACAGCAAGAACCACTCCAGACCAATGGTCTTATCCAGGTCCTATCCTAACCGTCCACACAGCAAGAACCACTCCAGACCAATCGTGTTTCCACCCGAAACTATACGCATAGGCTTACGCCCCAACCCCCTGTGGGTGGGGGCGGTAGAATAACACTCACGGTATCCCCTGCCTGTCGTAAGAGGTGACTAAAAGGGGGCCCAGGGGCTCTGAACTTTGGAGCGAGGGATGGCGACCACGGGGCACTTAGCTGAGTCCTGGCATTGCTTCCACTTACTTGTGCCAGTCTCCTCGCTTTCATCTGCCCTATCCGACCTCCCTTGGTCAACTCTTGTTCTTTTCCGACCCCGACGGTATTAGGTTTGCGAGGCGTAGGGAGTCTTTTATTTTCATGCCCTTCGCGACCCTTGTCTTCCTTTGGCCGATACCTTCATTTTTCGAAGTGTCGGACCCCTTCCATTTTTCTCTCTGATTAGTGTTATATAAAGGATGGTTGCCTACTTGAACTTCCTCTTAAAACAATAATCACCACCACCACCACTTACGCCCCCAGACCCCCTTTACTTGTCCCTATACCACTGGTCTTGTCCAGGTCCTATCGTAACCATGCGCATGGCAAGAACCACTCACAACCATTGATTCTTCTCTATCTGTGAGGACATAGCGACGGCCAGTGTGTTGTTTTACTCCTATCCCGTCTTTATAGATGATATCGGGCACTGCACTTCTCTTCATTTGCAGCATTTCGGCAAATTTTCTAATGCTTTTGTTTTTCTCGCGATGCCGTTCTAATAACTGTTTGCGATCAAATGTGGTCACCTTTCCCTCCCGCCCTACACTGTAGTTTGAATCAGAGCATAGTCAATACTTTTTTTTTTTTTTTTGCTAGTTGCTTTACGTCGCACCGACACAGATAGGTCTTATGGCGACGATGGGACAAGGAAGGGCTATGAGTGGGAAGGAAGCGGCCGTGGCCTTGATTAAGGTACAGCCTTGTGTGTGCCTGGTGTGAAAATGGGAAACCACGGAAAACCATTTTCAGGGCTGCCGACAGTGGGGTTCGAACCTACTATCTCCCGAACACTGGATACTGGCCGCACTTAAGCGACTGCAGCTATCGAGCTCGGTATAGTCAATACTAAGTGCACTGACAGGTTGCTGGATCTCCGAACCTTCCAGGGCTGAACAAAGCAGGATCCGAAACAGTGTCCGAATAAATCTCTTGCGATAAGAAACTGCCATTTCTCATAATTTCATCTATATTTGCATATTATATTTAAATAACAAGATAATTTAATTATAATATAGATAGGATCCTTCAATAGAAATGTGTTCTAATGCTTAATTTTAATTTCTTTTTCCTACATAAATTCGTTTCATAATATTGACTAAAATAAATTCAAACAGTGTAGCGTCCGAATAATTTTGTCATTACCTCAAAATAATACGAAATAATTCATTGCAGAAGCACTTCAGGCCTTCAAATGAGCCTCTGCACATGTGTCTAGACGAGTGACAGGCTCAGGATATCAGCAGAATTGTGACCTTTGACGTCCAATTCGGAACTACCAGATGAAGTGCGGCGTTTCGTGTATGGAAACACTTCCCTCGGGATGGTTTCTTTAGTTTGGAGGACAGACTGAAATCACAGGGCCTCATATGCGGCAAATAAGGGGGATGCTCGAGGACCTACAACCTCCACCATGCCAACAATTCTCTCTCATGAGCAACAATTTGACACCGGCCATTGTCGTACAGCACAATGAGCTGGATCTCCACCATGCCAACAAGTCCCTCTCATTAGCAACAATTTAACACCGGGCATTGTCGTACAGAACAATGAGCGGATGTGTTTGGATATCGGGCAGTTTCTTCCGCAGTGCAAAGATGGTGTTCCATCATTATACGAGTATACGAGACGTCAGGATGGGTGCCTATTTGTACTTCCTCTGACAATAATAACCACCACCATTACGCGAGAAAAATAAAACAAATAATCTCAATATATTTAGATTTGCAAACATGACTATACTTTACTTTGCATTCCTTTCAGGGTACTTCATCACGGGCATCAACAAAGGCCTGCGGCGTGCAGGCACCGGGCAACAGGTCCAACATGCTGCAGGGAATTAGACTGAGGGCCAGTAAAGCTATAATGTCGTCAATACGAATTTTTCAGTTCTCGTACAATGTTCTTGTTCTCTTTCACAAAATATACAGGTGGTTACGAACATTTCCTTCCAGTGTATTTTCTCGACGTTTGTACGCGAAATAGAGGCTCCGCTTTGTTGAATGTGCCTGTTAATCCTGGGGCTTGCAGTACATATTTCATTCTTTTAATGACAATCGTTGTATTGTCACACTCGTATTCCTCGTCACACCTAGCCCAATAATCCTGGTGTGTCGCGCTGCAGCACGGACTATTCACACATGAATAATGAATATCCCGAAAATATTGACTGAATGAGACACCTTATGGTGATTATTGTATTGAGCCGGAGTACAGACCTCTTTAATCTTAGGACAATGAAGAATAGGTCTGACCCTTCAAACAGTGTGACAAGCTTTGAGCTGAAACTTGAGAAAAATAAACTCGGTGGGTGGGCCGGTAGAATAATAGTCATGCTTGTCGTAAGGGGCAACTAAAAGGGCCCCAGGGGGCTTTAATTCAATAATATGTCAGTAATTCCCAGAATATCTATTCAAGACTCTGCTGTTAGCTGTTCTAACTGCTGGTCAGTCTTCACTTGGCAGAGTCCTGGCATTGTTTCTACCTACTTGCGTCAGGCTCCTCACTATCATCTATCCTCTCCTTCCTCCCATGGTCAACCCTTTTTCTTTTCCGACCCCGAATGTATTAGGGCATTCGAGACCTTCTTCTTCTTTCTCTTCATAGGACCTCTAAATATTAGTTCCTAATTAGCGTCGACTTCTAAGATCTTTTGCTATCATGTTTTTTCTTCATTCCCATCTAGATATACCTGCTCCCTTCACAAAGCTGCAGGTTGTTCTTATTGGGTCTTCTTGGATTTTTCTCTCTCTTCACATGGTAGTCCTAGAGTGATTCTACCCAGCGCCTCACATTGGAAAAGTATGTGTTCAGCTGATTCCTCTGCTTCATTGTATTTCCTACATCTGTTGTCTCTTATTACTCCAATTCTATGTACTGTAGGTGTTTTTTTCAGATGGCAGTGTCCTGACAACAGTCCTACTACCCATATATTTTCTCCGCTGAGTTTCAACAGTTCTTTAGTATGCTTCTTGTTTGGTCCTTTTATCAGTTCCTTTGCAAGCCTGCATCTTGGAGTATTTTTCCGGTTGTCCATTAGTTTCTTTTGTACCCATCATTCGAGGCCTAGGGAGTCCTTCATTTTTATACTCTTCGTGTGCCCTTTGGCCGATACCTTCATTTTTGGAAGTGTCAGACCCCTTCCATTTTCCTCTCTGATTAGTGTTTTTAGAGGATGGGTGCCTATTTGTACTTCCTCTGAAAATAATAACCACCACCACCACGCGAGAAAAATAAAACAAATAATCTCAATATATTCAGGTTTGCAAACATAACTATACTTTACTTTGCATTCCTTTCAAACTTAAAGTTATATTTCTGATTACTTCGTAGTTCTAACTGTTCGTCAGTCTGCGAACACTGTGGTTAGGGTGACCAACGAGACCTGCTGAAATGTTTTACACGGGACGCAGCAGTAATCCTGTCTGTCGGAGATAAGTGTCACCAGAAGAAACAACAATGGTCAATGTTATGTTCTTGTTGACCAGTTTTATGAGCTTTCCATATTGTATACCTTCACATTTAGTTTTCCTTCAAGACCGGAATATTATAGTTGGACGCACGAGAGTTGAAATCTGACATTTGAGCGGCGAAAGGAGTAACTACGAAGTACGCTGCGTTGTCATACTTACCTCCATATCGTCCTTTCATACAGACTGAATATTTAATCAACTATGTTGGCCTAATGTAATTCAATAAAGTTTGACCCGTTCCTAAGCTCGTGCTAATAATTCCAGCATTTAAGACTGAAAACGTCATTGCCGATAAATATGAGATTTCATATTCACTAAACTGACAATAACCTCAATAAATGCACGTGTTCAAAAGAGAATGAAACTGTACAACTAGCCGCTGATTTATTTACAAAAATAAACTAACAACGAAAATAATATTCAGGAAACAAACAATAAAATTATCACATAAACCAGCAACAACTAATACAGTACTACTGCGAATAATATTTAAAAAAGCGACCAAAGAGAATGTGAATGAAAGCGACTGATAGAAAGCCAACCCACGTGGCGATAGCATCCTTAAATATGGCATCTCTGTTATCGTTGCCATAGCAACAGACCATTTGCGAGCGGCGTTAGTCAGCTTTTTCTCGCCGGTGGCGCTAAACGTCAAACTTCAACTCCCGTGGGTAGAGTATCTAATGTAAAGACAGTCCTTCCTTCTTTCGCTACTCCTTCTTGTCTTAAATCTTCGAGCGATCGTTCCTCTACGGTTTTTTTTCCTCATTTTTAGAATCTTTACACTTTTCCTTGTAGATACGGACCAATGACCACGCAGTTTTACACCTCAAGACAAAAACCATCGCCAGTTAACAGGACTGAATAATATTCCCATGTCAGCAATGCTCGGCGTTGATATGCAACGTTACTCTATTATCATCATCGGTAAAGTAAAACTGTGTATGAAATAAATATTTGGAACTTGTATTCTCTATAACTTTTGTTACGGTATATAATACTTATCGATAGGACCAGTAACATACCTAGGTACCGTAATTTTAAAAAAATAGGCACCCTCCCCTAAACTACCATTTCATCCAGCGTGCATAAAAATGATTTATTCTCGACGATACCGAAACATAAATATTATATGCCAGAAAACTGAATCTTAATGAAGCTCATTACGGTTCAAATTCATTATGATACAGGTTCTCCACCAATCAGAGTTCAGATTTTCGTTATGATAAAACTGTTTGATCAATTAGTTAGGGGCAGTATGGGCAGTTCATGGACTGGAAAAGACTAAAAAACGCCCAGAAGTTTGCAACACTCTATCCTTCTTTATAAATGACCAACATGGAAAGTGCACCGACCAAAATGTTGGCATAAATAAACTGGGGAATACGATTTTAAAAAAAAGTGCACTCCAATTTGTACAGAGGGCATTGCTTTCGTACGTTCCTTTGTCATTATTACGTGCATAATTTTTATGAAACGTTTTAAAATATTGTACTAGCAGTTAATGAAACTTAGGTATATTATTCTCAATGAACCATTTGAACACTTGTTTAAGTATGGTACACTAGGAATGAACTCAACTGTCAAGCGACATCTCGACAGAAATTTATGAATATTTAAAAAAATAGAGTTATAATTATCGTCGAGCATAAACGACTCGCCTATAATGGTAATTAAGACACTCGTATGGAAATTATAAAACTCGCTTCGCTCATTTTATAAACATATTCGTGTCTTAATTATTGCAATGATAGGCTTTCTGCATAATGTACAATTATATCCCAGACTGTAGCACCTCATTTCCAGAGTTTACATACCGATCTTCATTACATTCCGTTCACCCATTTTCTCGTAGTTCTGCACTGATATGGACTTAGCAACAAAAATCCAAATTCATGAATATCTCTGTTATCATAGCCGGTACGGTAAAAATGTATAAGACATAAACGATCGGAAATTGAATTCTATATAACTTTAGTTAAGTAGTATTTATCGATAGGACCACTAATAATATAAATATTTGAGAATTACATGTTAAATCTTCCCCTAATCTACTATTTCACTCAGCATGAATAAAATTAGTTATAGCCTAGATTGTATTGCATCATTCCCAACTTTACATACTGATTTCCATTAAATTCTCTTCAGCCATTTTCATTTGAATACATAGAGACAGACAGAAATAACGGAAAATTAAAAAGTGCATTTCCTTGTTACTGTGGACATTACCGATACAGAAATACCAGTCTTTCTTTTAAAAAATCTGAGCAATGTACAGACATAACTCTTATTTTATACATAATATATACTGTATGATTGTGCACAGCATCATGTATACAATGCCACTGCCTTCGTAATGTCCAGGCCGTACTGTACCTCTGATGACGTCACGCTTTGGGGGGAACTTGAAGGCGATACGCATATGCTCCGCTTGAATAACACACTCGTTTAAATTACTTAAAGAACTGTTAACACCTTATAAAACCAAAACCTATCGTCAAATATTTGTTAATTCTGACATACAATGCATATTCTTCTCCGTAACGTTCTATTTCTCGCGTATATACGTTCGTTTGCGTGAGTACAGCCTAACATTTTGAGACATATTCTTGCAATTTTATCCATTTTCTGGTCAACTGGAACATTCACATCATACACACTGACAGAAAACATGCAGCCAATTACCATTACTATTTATTACAAATATAAATTATTTCTGTACCTCACTGTTTCCACTTCATGAACACTGCAGCTTTCCTGGACCTCTTACAGGAAGTTACTCCAGTAAGGAGTAGGTCTGCTCTCTTTGAAGCACTTTGTTGAATACACAAGTCGGTGTGAATTTTGGAAAAATTATTTAAAAACATATTCACCCAAATATATATACACTGTCCGGCCAGGTCTTCCAATTTCTTCCCGCAGTCACAAATGACTAGGGAATCTGCCAACTGCATTGACTCCAAAGCCAAGGATATTGTGACACACTTAGGATTGTCTGAATTTAGAAATACCATCTTATATGTATCTGACACTAACACACAAAATACTTTGTACACCTCAATTCTAAGTTCTATTGACATATCTGATGGATACTTTAAGCCCCCTCGATTTAGGAAATTCAGATATCTTACTTCTGGAGATAATTCATATATAAGATCTGAATCTGTCAGAAGATAACATTTACATAAATCACACTGCTGTTTGATACTATTTTTGTTGTTGTTGTTGCTATTTGCTTCTCGTCGCGCCGACACAGATAGGTCTTACGGCGACGATAGGACAGGAAAGGTCTAGGAATGGGAAGGAAGTGGCCGTGGCCTTCATTAAGGTACAGCCCCAGCATTCGCCTGGCGTGAAAATGGGGAACCACGGAAAACCATCTTCAGGGCTGCCGACAGTGGGGTTCGAACCCACTGTCTCCCGAATACTGGATACTGGCCGCACTTAAGCGACTGCAACTATCGAGCTCGGTGATACTCATAAATAAGACTTGCATTTTCAAATACACCGAATTCAGATAAGCCATAGGTCTGATTACATAAAAATACAGGACCTACCTAATGGGACCCATGTTTATGACACAATTAAAAAATTTACCTCGCCATCTGGACGTGACACTCTTATTTCTCTCAGGATGTGATTTTCAGGAAAGTGCTTGATACACACAACTGTGTTTTGATTAACTATTAAATTCTCCCTGGGAATAGCCTTCTTCCATAACTAAACTAGTTCTTCATCAAAAGGAAACACAAATACCGGAGTGTACTCTCCTTGTTTATAATTGGCTTTGCAGCCAGGCACACAGCAACTCTAAGGCATGGTGATTTCCCTCACTGATCATCTTAATTCAAGTATATACAATTCGTGGTTAATAATAAAACACAGAATGCAGAAACTCAATTAATTTTACACTATAAATATAACTTTACACAAATAAAGTACAAAATTAAAACACCGAAGAACGATCTTCTTAACCTATAGCTTCACATAAATACACGCTCACACTAAGTTTTCTTCACTAATTAACGACTTTCCACTTAATAATGCAGTCGATGACGACTCATTCTCACATATATCTGAGTGAACATGCAGCCATCGTTAAAAGTTTCAATAAAACTGCGAAAAACTGTTTAACTCTACTAACTCATGTGCTAAACTTCCCCCCTAACGATCAGCTGATTGCTTTCCCGCGCTAGTTACAATACGGCCTGGACATCACGAAGGCAGTGACAATGCCCTATTTATGGCTATTTTAATTTAAACTATTTGAAACAGCTGAAGAAGGCCCTTAGGAGCCGAAACATGTAGGTCTACTGCGGTTTTTGTAAATATAATTGACCAGTAAGGGTGACTGTAAGGCTGTATTGATTTGGTGGAACTCCAGAACCATTATAATTTAAATTTCGGAGTAAATACGGAACAAGGATTAAATTTTTACTTGAAAGCGGTATTTTAGAGCTGTCAGTGGAGATGGCGTGGAATGATATTAGTACACTAATAACTTCGAATGGAGTTTTTAAAAGTAGAAAATATGATGATAAAGTTGGAATTCAGGAGGATAAACTCATCAAATATTTGTTTATAAGAAGCGTAATGAGGGATTAGAGAGTCCGGCTCCATAGCTAAATGGTTAGCGTGCTGGCCTTTGGTCACAGTGATCCCGGGTTCGATTCCCGGTAGGGTCGGGAATTTTAACCATCATTGGTTAATTTCGTTGGCATGGGGCTGGGTGTGTGTGTTGTCTTCATCATCATTTCATTCTCATCACGACGCGCAGGTCGCCTACGAGCGTCAAATCAAAAGACCTGCACCTGGCGAGCCGAACATGTCCTCGGACACTCCCAACACTAAAAGCCATACGCCATTTCATTTCAGGGATTGGAGAAAATTACCAACGGTAATGCTCGATAAATTTCCATGTCCTTTGAATTCGTTTTTGATAAATGTAGGTAAACAGCTGATAGTTAATCTTCCACCTGGGCCCTAAATGTGACTGATTGATTGATTGATTGATTGATTGATTGATTGATTGATTGATTGATTGATTGATTGATTGATTGATTGATTGATTGATTGATTGAAATTGTAACGTACTCGAATGAAGAGATCGTACGCGACCCCTCAAGGGTTAAATATCTCCATTCCCATGGGTCATGGTTATCCTATGGTTTACACTATAGTCAGGTATAACCGAGCTCGGTAGCTGCAGTCGCGTAAGTGTGGCCAGTATCCGGTATTCGGGAGATAGTAGGTTCGAACCCCACTGTCGGCAGCCCTGAAGATGGTTTTCCGTGGTTTCCCATTTTCACACCAGGCAAATGCTGGGGCTGTACCTTAATTAAGGCCACGGCCGCTTCCTTCCCACTCCTAGCCCTTCCCTGCCCCATCGTCGCCATAAGACCTATCTGTGTCGGTGCGACGTAAAGCAAGTAGCAAAAAAAAAAAAAGTCAGGTATAAACTACCCATAAGCAATGCAGTACTGTAACTTACCTGAGTCGCTGACTAAATTTACAAACATATAAATCTGCATTTAACTTGAAAAATCTGAATATCTGCATTTAAAATGGAAATTATGAAAATTAACATTCATTAAATAAAATACACACTCGTCGGACCTTGTACTCACACTTACTTGTTACCTGCTTACTTACACATACGTTATTTGAAGGGCGCCAGCTGCCACTCAGTGCAGCAATAATAGAATGAGACTCTTGACTATCTCTAGGGTGTGGGGTAATAAGCTTACTTCTGACAACATACCATATAAGTTCTGGGAAAAGGAGATTGGCGTTCGGTTTCCCCATTAATTTTGAGGTTAAGATATTTTACTTTCATTGAAATAAAACTATGAATTCGTTTGATAGAACAATATATATTCTTTAAATAATATATCAAAAAATAGTGAGTCTTGTTGCGATAAAACAGATGAGAATATGAAATTATGACGTTGCAACTGAAAGAAACTAGGCATGAATTTGAAATCTTCTTGACCGGACATTTAACAATTTATACGAAATATTTCCCTCACTGATTCACTTGACTGTACCTTCAACACTTTTAGTGTAATTACGACGTATTCCTTTGATCTGGTGTTTACTGTAGATGTGTCACGCCTAACTTGGTGATACATCCTTGTGACTGCTTCTTCTCCATATCATCTGACTTCTTTGTAAGTCAATATGGTATTACCTCTTGGCAGGTCCAGGGTTGCCCTCTCTGACTTCATGGTAAGCCCTTGCGTCCGTGTCTTCAACTGAGTGAGCGACCAACCTTTTGGTCTCACTCTCTCAATGACCAATAATTAATGGCTCACTGAGTCTTCACCATCTCTCGTTCACACTCGTTGACTGACCAACTAAGGCCTCTTGATCTAGTAGACTTCTTCACTGTACTGCATCCGTATAACTAATGACTGACGCTACAATATGCATCCACCTTATATAGACGTTGGTTGACACAGCTACGTAATCTCCAGAAATAACAATGACATACTCCCACCTACGCGACAGATATTACATCCAGTGGTGAAATAGCCCGGGTCGGCTGACTCTCTGAGCGCATATTCTAAAAAAATACAATGCCGTAGCCATGAAGTGGCGATGACTTGGCAGAATCGCCACCAATCTTGCACAATGTACCAACGTCACATCCAATCTCTGATATATACAACAATTCTCACTGTACAGGTATTGAGTGTTATTCTACACATACGTATATATGCATACATCTAAGTACAATCTTGCAAGCAACAGGCATTGCAAAATAGAATTGAATAAGACTGATAATTACAATAATAGTAATAATATCACAGATAAAATAATAATAATAATAATAATAATAATAATAATAATAATAATGACATAATAATAATAATAATAATACAGATAAAATAATAAAATAATAAAATTACAGATATCATCTTGTAACGGGATTTGAACCGTTACAGTACCGAGAAACAATTAATTTTTATCAACTTTCCAAATCCTCGCGAGCGAAGCCGTGGGTAATAGCTAGTCCCTAAATATGACAAAAGCGACAAAATTACCTAAAGAGACAAATATCTCAAATATGACCGAAACATTCTTCAAAATCAAAGAAAATGCTCTTAAAATATAAAAAACAAAAATGCAAGAAAAAAGCCAATAATGCAAAATAAAAAAAGGTTATTTGTAATCGAGGTGCCATGAACAGAGTTTGTATGTATTGAAGCATTGCACGTGACCACTCAATAAAAAGATGACATACCATCAATTACCGGGTCCTATACATAACCAATTCGTGTAACACGGGACTTAGAGGTCCCTGCAGACTTCATGCAAGAGGTGTGATTTGTTTCAATTTCAGTGCTGTTTACCATTGCTTATAAACAATGTATATAAATAAACAAGAATACTTTTGTTAAATTTCAAATATTTAATTGACAATATCACGATTTGTGCTGTTAGTAGTGCACTTATATTTTCTTAATTCCTTTTCTGTAATAGCTCGTGTATTCGGAATATCATTTCAGTATTATCTTACTTTCTTTCTTAATCTGTTTACCCTCCAGGGTTTGTTTTTCCCTCGGACTCAAAGCGAGGGATCTCACCTCTACCGCCTCAAGGGCAGTGTACTGGAGGGTGGTACTTTGGGTGGGGATACAACTGGGGAAGAGGACCAGTACGTCTCCCAGGCGGCCTCACCTGCTATACTGAACAAGGCCTTGTGGGGTGGGGGTGGGGGGGGCAGATTGGAATTGATAGAGACGGAAGAGGGAAGGAACCGGCCGTGTTCTTAAGTCAGGTACCATCTCGGCATTTGCCGGAGTAGTGAGAAACCATAGAAAACCACTTCGAGGATGGCTGAGGAGGGAATCGACCCCCCCCCCCCCCTCCATCTACTCAGTTGACCTCCAGGGGCTGAGTGGACCCCGTTCCAGCCCTCGTACCACTTGTCAAATTTCGTGGCAGAGCCGGGATTCGAAATCGGAGCTCCGGGGCTGGCAACTATTCATACTAAGCAGTACACCACAGAGGCGGACTCAGATTATATATTAGAAAATATATTTTGATGTTGAAGATACGCCTTTGTAGTGAGGAGACTGACTAATTGTTGACGATACGTAGGCGATATCACCTGTGTTCTGTAAGGAAATTCGAATTACAACCTCACTCAAAATGTTTGCAGTGCAAGAAATTTCCCTGTGTGGATGAGAAGAAAATATGTTTCTTGAGTAGTACCAGACAAAATTATTGAGACTTCAAGAGGCCCTTTACCGTATTTTAATTATTTAAGGTGTTTGTTCCGTTTTTCTCTTCTTTTATTGTTGTAACTCGTTGAATAGTATGGCAGGGTCTACGTAAAAATATAATACAATAATCTTCACTGTAAATGAACGATAAATACAGAGTGCAGTATACACGAAGCTCTAAAATATAAAACATTACGACAGAATTTGAGTCAGTGAACCAGGACATTGGCCCTTACAAACTACTTCACTGTTATCTTTATCAGTATAACCAGATGAACTGTGTGCCCGTGTGTATGACGGCTGCACTTGCAAGATGAGGTGTAATTCAAGGTAAATTATGTATATATCTGTAGGGGCTGTTATACCTGGGCTTATGGGACAGACACTATTATGGACTAAATTAGTAGCAGACCTGTGGGGTGAGTCAGCAGCAAAACCATTGTGCCCCGTGTCCAATAACTATTATAGTTAATGAGGCAATTGTATTAGCGACCTCACATACAGCTATAAGCCATTCTCAATACTTTAAACAAGATTACAAACATATTCTGAACTGCAGACTACATGAGAGAGGTAGCGAAATTATTATAAAGATATGTTTGAGTTTAACAACAGGGTTGAAATAAATAAACAGGCAACTGTTTCTGATGCCATAAAAATGGAGGCAGGGATATTTTTATGCCAGTGTACTGACATTGATTTCAAGGCACGATTGCGGAGATTATTGTTTTAAGAACTAGTACAAATGGACGTGAAAATGAAAATAAGTCTCTGGTAAGACCCCAACTAGAGTATGATTCTAGTGTATGGGGCCTTCACCAGGATTACTTGTCCGACTCGTTGGCTGAATGGTCAGCGTACTGGCCTTCTGTTCAGAGGGTCCCGGGTTCGATTCCCGGCCGGGTCGGGGATTTTAACCTTCATTGGTTAATTCCAATGGCCTGGGGGCTGGGTGTTCGTGCTGTCCCCAACATCCCTGCAACTCACACACCACACAAAACACTATCCTCCACTACAATAACACGCAGTTACCTACACATGGCAGACGCCGCCCACCCTCATCGGAGGGTCTGCCTTACAAGGGCTGCACTCGGCTAGAAATAGCCACATGAAATTATACTTATTATACCAGGATTACTTGAATCAAGAGCTGGTAAAAGTCCAATGAAAAGCAGCTCGATTTGTTTTGGGTGATTTCCGACAAAGGAGTAGTGTTACAAAAATGTTGCAAAGTCTGGGCTGGGAAGACTTGAGAGAAAGGAGACGAGCCGCTCCACTAAGTGGTATGTTCCGAGCTGTCAGTGGAGAGATGGCGTGGAATGACATTAGTAGTCGAATAAGTTTGAGTGGTGTCTTTAAAAGAAGGAAAGATCACAATATGAAGATAAAGTTGGAATTCAAGAGGACAAATTGGGACAAATATTCGTTTATAGGAAGGAGAGTTAGGGATTGGAATAACTCACCAAGGGAGATGTTCAATAAATTTCCAATTTCTTTGAGATCAGTTAAGAAAAGGCTAGGAATACAACAGGTAGGGAACCTGCCACCTGGGCGACTTCCCTAAATGCAGATCAGTATTGATTGATTGATTGATTGATTGATTCATTCATTCATTCATTCATTCATTCATTCATTCATTGATTCATTCATTGACGGACTCGCTAGGACTCGTAAACGTAATACCGTCGAAGTCAGAAAAGAACAAGAGGTGACCGAGGAAGGTCGGATAGGATAGACGAATGTAAGGAACCACCTGACACAAGTAAGTGGAAACAATGCCAGAGTGAGGTAGTCAGGCATCTTCAATGCTCCCCGCTCTCGAGGAAAGAGAGCAGCTTAGCGAGCAAGTGGGGGAAGTGCTGTACGTACTGCAGGTCAGTGGCGCAAAGGTATAGCACATCTTTTTGAACAGGTTATGATTGCGACAATGAGAGGTGACACTAGTGTGTTTCCGTTTTTATCCTCACACCACACGACGTTCAACTCTAGTCGATTAATGTTGCATTTACTATGGAAGAGATTTCAGCACAGCGTAGGCCATCGACGCCAACAAGTTTCAAACCTTCTTCCCAAGAAGAGTATTTAATAGTTCAAGAAAATCACACAGCAAAATGGGTAATATGTAACAAAATATGGAATCACATTAAAAAAACACTAGAAGAAAATAAAGAGGTTTTAATGTCTCTATGAGAGTAGGTTTCACGATATTCAGGCGTTAGAAAAGGATCTGCAGGTGTTCGGTATTCCCTTCTCAGTGTATGTGCAACTGTTAAACCAGAACTGCAGCTAGAACTGATTGACTTACAGTGCGATACTCAAATGAAAGATAGGTTTGCAAACACAAACAGTTTGACTGAATTTTTTGTTCGTTTTCCACGGGAGAGATTTCATTTAATGTTCATATTGTGAGTAAATTCGGATCAACTTATTTATGTGAACATAAATGTTTTCATTAATGATTTGTAAATCTAGACACAGAAGTAGGCTCACCGATGAAAACTTGAAATGTGTTTTGCGACTTGCCAGTACGCAAACGATAGTACCAAACATTGATACACTACTGTCTAACCGAGCCCAAAGGTCCCGTGAAGGAGCAGTACACCAGTGATTTGTTTCAGTTCGTGTGTTTAATTTGTTGTCATAGACATAAATGCTATAGAAATATTGAAATGTATGTTAATGAGAATGCAAAGAATATGTACAAATCACATAAACTGTATTTTCTCTCGGTAAATGTACGTGTCCCAAGGCTTCAGTTAATCGTGAAAATGTATTTATTCAGGAAATATTGCATACTGCTGTATATTTCCTTTGTCAATGAATCATTTTCTTGTCCTGTTATACTCGGCAATCTGTGTCCTGTTCGTCTCATATGATTCCATGCTGGAAATTATTATTATTATTATTATTATTATTATTATTATTATTATTATTATTATTATTATTATTATTATTATTATTATAAAAGCTGTTGTTCATATGGTAACATTTGCAAGCGACAAGTACAGCTCCCGAGTTGGGAGTCCTGGTCACACTTTTAGTAGCCTTTTACGACAGGCAGGGGATACCGCAGTTATTCTACCACCCCACCCACACAGGAATGTTGTAAAGGGGTAGAATCACCTGTAGTCATCAACGGTGACAGTGGCGATGATTACTGTTTTAAGAAGAACAACGAGATTGGTTGATCTGTGTTAGTGTCCCACTCATAATCGCGAGTTTAGGGGTTCAATTCCGGCCGAGATAGTCGAATTTTAATAATAAACGAATGAATAGTAGCAGCACTTGTGAAGTGTTGCCATATTTGACATCCCGACTGCTGGTGTCTACGGTGGATTTCTACTGGGTGGCATTGAGATCCTTAACTTGCCAAAAACAATTACGTGGAGTGCCAAAACTTTCAAAATATCAGCGCCGCTGTGGGTGAGGGACGCAGACGAAGAATACACCCACAGTATCCCCTGCCTGTCATAAGAGGCAACTAAAAGGGGAGACCAAGTGATGATTGAATTAGAACAATGAGACTACTTGAAATTAGTACCATCACGCGAGGAACACCATGGGCCGCCTTTACTTGCGAGTAGTACCAGTATGTTAGGTACACACTAGGTTTGTGATTAGTAGCAGTAGTGGGTGGGTCACTATGAGTTTCACAGTATCCGTGATCAGTACCACTACATGTGGAACACTATGGGCTTAAGTTGACTGTGATTAGCACCACTATGTGAGGAGCACCACGGGATAGTACGAGTCCCTGTGATTAGTACACCTATGTGAGGGACACCATGGGGTTTGAGTTTCCAATGAGTGGCGCCGTCATACGAGAAACACCATAGGTCTGTGTAACCTGTGAGTAGTACCACAATGTGTGGAACACCGTGTCTCATGATCAGTACCACTACGTGTGAAATACCATTGTTCTTATTTTCCTCGGGATAAGTACAATTACGAGGGGCCGTTGGCCTGTATTTTGGACAACAAGCATCATTGATTCAGGATTGTGATTTGGAAGAAGTCCCTTGGTCAGTTATACTATTGTTTTAAGATAGTTTCTGGGAAGGTGGGACATCGCGGATCGGATCCACAGATTGTTTTAACTTCATTATCATTGTTCATCGTCTCCTCTTTTGAATTCTAGTCAGTGGATTAATTTTGGAATTATTTTTAACCTACAATATAGTGAGCTGAATCGGCTGATTATTCTAAATTCATATTCATCCATTCATTCTTCATCATCACATTTTGACTTCTGGTCAGTGGATGAGTTTTGGAATTTTAAACTGTTATTACATTTCGTTTGATTTTGTACCATTAGGGACCGATGACCTAGATGTTAGGCCTCTTTAAACAACAAGCAAGCATCATCCAAATATCAGCCAGGATCGAACCCAGGAACTTGAGAGAATGAGTCGGACACTCGACCACTGATCAATGGAGACAGCTGAAAGGCTCTTGTACACAGGTTCCAGTTCCATCTTCAGTTATTCTTGAGATCGCTGGTGTGCTCCCAGTTTATTTCTGCTCGCTGTGATTTGATGTGGTGTTCCGTGTGCTGCGGAGAATTGCTATTCAATATTTGATGTGGGTGACGAGGGAGAAGAGGTCGATACACGTCACGGCGTTCCTCTTGTTATCATCCCCATCTCTGAGGTCAGCGGGCACCAGAAAAATATGGACAACATTAACTTATCAAAAGACACCTCAGTTTTATGGTCACCTAGGAAGGATGGAAGAAACAATACTAGCGAGTATAATACACAGTGTTAACTCACGTAAGAAAAAGCATCGCTTTGGTACAACCAGGCCACAAGAACTTGAAATATCAAAAACTAAGTTTCCTGTAGGGAATCATGCTTTTATTTCACCGACTGAGAACATATCAAAAAATCGAAAGTATTTTTCAATCGTGAAAGTATTCAGTACCTTCAGGCTTTTGTCAACCAGGTTCAAGGTCGTTAGGCTAGTTTCGATCACGAACGTATTCAGGATTTTTAGGCTTCTTTCTTCACGAAAGTATTCACGGTCTTTGGACTTTTCCAATTGTGAAAGTATTCAAGGACTTAAGGTATTTTCAATCGTAAAAGTATTCGGGGGTCTTCAGGCTATTCTCAATCACGAAAGTATTCAAGATCTTTAGCTTTAGTCATTCGCGAACGCTGGTAATTTCAAAGTTGAGAAGAGGTTGAATATTTTCAATTTAGTTGTTATGATCTTTAAACTTTCAACATCCCAGAAACACATGACAGAATTTTCCGGGAAAGTGATACAAGAATACCTACAAATCGAATTTAAGACAATATCCAGGCAAAATAGATTAGAAGAAACTAAATAACAACAAAACCAAAGAAAGAAAGAAAGAAAGAAAGAAAGAGAAAAGGGTAGGGAAAGAAAGTTTTAAAGGTCGCATAAGCAGCCGCAACAACGCGAGGGGCAACTCAATTTAACATTCGTAGTCCATAATAATAATAATAATAATAATAATAATAATAATAATAATAATAATAATAATAATAATAATAATAATTTGGGAGAATGGCACATATAGTAATTGAGACCAGAACAAGATTTATACAAATAATAAGAAAAAATAGGTCATGTGAGGATACTTGGAAGTTTCCTTTCCCATTATTGTATCGCATGCGTATCGTTATCGAAAATCGATTTCAGAAAAAAAATTAAATTCTTTGGTCACCTGTACAGAATAGATAAAGACAGATAACCAAAACAAATTTGTGAACACTATGAAAATAAAGAAAACAAACCCCACGAACGTACCACGCTGACGTAGCCGGGGGAGAGGTGGTAGTCCCACGTGGTGCGTCCCAGGTGGCGGACTTGAGCGAAATACTGTAGAATAGCTTTCGCAGACTAAACACACAACCCCCCGTGGGTGGGGCATGCAGACAAAGAATACGAGCATGGTATCCCTTGCCTGTCGTAAGAGGCGACTACAAGCGTCGACCAAGGGATGATTGATTAAGAACCATGAAACTACTTGTCATTAGTATCATCAAGCGGGGAACACCATGGGTCGCCTTTACTTGCGAGTAGTACCACTATGTTAGGTACACAATGGGTTTGTGATTAGTAGCAGTAGTGGGTGGGTCACTATGGGTTTACAGAACCCTTGATTAGTACCACTATATGCGGAACACCACGGGCTTACGTTACCTGTGATTAGTGCCATTATGTCCGGCTCCATGGCTAAGTGGTTAGCATGCTGGCCTTTGGTCACAGGGGTCCCGGGTTCGATTCCAGGCAGGGTCTGGAATTTTAACCATAACTGGTTAATTTCGCTGGCAAGGGGGCTCTGTCGTTTTCATCATAATTTCATCCTAATCATGACGCGCAGGTCGCTTACGAGAGACAAATAAAAAGACCTGCACCTGGCGAGCCGAACATGTCCTCGGACACTCCCGGCACTAAAAGCCATACGCTATTTCATTTCAGTACCACTATGTGAGGAACGCCACGGAATAGTACGAATCCCTGTGATTAGTACAACTAGGGACACCCCAGCATCAGTATCTTACCGCTGCATTCTCGAGGAGCGCTGGTTTCAAAAATCTCTGAAGACTCTCCTTATTTTTTGTTGCCGGCCGGGTGGCTCTACATCTTTAACTCAGCTCCCCGCCGGACTCTAAAGAATATAGGCCTGACACCGAGTTGGAAGTCGGCCGTTCCCACACCATGCGCACCTGTGTCATCCCCGATGTTAATCCTGCCATATCCGAAGAAGAGATTTGCTACGCCCTTCGCACCGCTGGCTACCCAGTCCACGATGCCCACCGGATGTTGGATGCCTCAACTTCATCACCATCATCGCAGGTTCTTCTTTATCTCCCTACGTTGGACGACTGGAAGCGCCTCCTTGACACGGGAGTGTCTATTCACGACCGATACTACCTAGTGGAGCCTACCAGCCAGCCTATATTAGCCCAGCTTACAACAGATCCCACCACATTGCCTGTCGTCAACGCACCTCACCACAAGCCTCTGCTACAACAAACATCGCCCTCCTTTCCCCCTCATCACACACCACCTACTACTACCACCGCGACCACTACGATGTCAGCCACTACTCGCCACCATATTCCTGTTACTACCGTTACGTCATGCCATCCTTCCCCTGTAATGATATCCTCCCTCTCTTCTACCCTGACTTCTGTACAACCTCGTTCCCAGCAAATTCCCGACAACATCCTAGACTCCCCTGCCGTGTCACCACCAGACGACACCACAACAGCCGCCGCAACATCGTCGCAACGGTCGCAACCACCACCTCTGGACACTATGTCAAGCTGTGTCATCCGCGGCGTAGAACCTACCATCTCAGAACGGGAAATTCTCCAAGAACTCCAGGAAGCAGACATCCCCGCTCGTCGTGCGTTCAGGATTTACAACGCCTCCGGCCCTACTTTTATGGTCCGCATTCACCTTCCCACCGCCAATGATGTGGAACAACTTATCAACACTGGTGCCTACATCTTTCAACGTCGCTTCAAAGTGGAGCCCTCACGTTCCCCACCCCAACCTTTTCGTCACACTTCCAACACTCCCTTTCGTCGCCCCCGGCCAGCCAGTCCTTCATTTCAACCTTGTCAACCCGTCCGTCCACCCCTACCTCCACCTAACTTCTTCTATCAACCTCCTCTGCAACTTGAACTCCTCAGACTCCTCACCACCTCCTTATGCAATATAACCGCAACATTACACCTTCTAACTCTTCAATTCCACCCTAGCCCTCTCACCTAAAACTTGTCAATCCTTGCACTCTCCTCTAAATATTTAATCCTTACACACATCTCCGATCATTCAATACTATCCGCACACACCTCCTAATTCCATACATCAAATTACCCACCTCCCTCTTTTCTCACATCTTCTCAACCCCGTCATCTCTCCTGGCCAGAGAGAGGGCGACACCCTCTAGGTGGCCCGCCCCACCCCTTCAGGGTGGGGAATGAAAGCCTTTGAACAACAACAATACAACTAGGTGAGGAACACCATGGGTTTGCGTTGCCTGTGAGTGGCGCCGTAATGGAAGAAACACCATAGGTCTGCGTAACCTGTGCGTAGTACATTACCTGTGAGTAGTACCACAATGTGTAGAACACCGTAAGTGTAAGTTACTCATGATTAGTACCGCTACATGAGACATGCCATGGTTCTTACTATCCTTGCGATAAGTACCATTATGAGGAGTCCCTGACCTGGATTTTGGTCCCCTTTAGAGAACAAGCATCGTTGATTCAGGATTGTGCTTTGGAAGCAGTCCCTCGGTCGGTAATACTATTGTTTTAAGATAGTTAATGGGAAGGTGGGGCATTGCCGGTCGGATATACTGATTCTTTTAAGTTTATAATCATTATTCATCGTCAACTTTTTGAATTCTAGTCGGTGGATCGATGTTGGAATTACGGTATTTTTAACTTTCAGTATTATGAATTGTGTCCGCTGATTATTTTAAATTCATATTCATCCATTCATTCTTCATCATTACGTTTTGAATTCTGGCCAGTGGATAAATTTTGGACTTTTAAATTGTCATTACATTTCGTCCCGTTAGGGGCTGATGACCTAGATGTTAGGCCCCTTTAATCAACAACAATCACCACGAAAACAAACCATCATTTTTCAGAGAAGCCAAAGGATATTTGCAACTACTCAACATTAAAGAAAGAACAAATTGCAAATAGAAAAGAATTTAAGAAATCAATATTTGTTGGTAAATTCCCAGGGAAACCAAGAAGTCATCAGGCAGTCAATGGACGAAAGAAAGAAAACACACCTAATCGGATGAATATTAATAACAATAATGATGCTGATGGTGGCTGACATGAAGTGCAGTCTTAAATACACCCCTGAGTTACAGCTAACCATAACATTACGTGAGCAAGCGAGCGTACAGAAGGAGCTATTGTATGCCCGAACAATACAGGCTGCTGCATAATTGAATGTGCAGGGTGAACGTCTCAAACAGGTGGACTGGAGCTACAAGAAGAGTTCAAGAAGCTCATCACGTAATGAATGTAGGCGTGAATAATTACCGTTGAGGAACAACAAAGAACAATGCCCTTCATCTTCACGTCGGCTGCAGTCACGCTGTAAGAAAACCAGAACAGCTCTCAGCGTGTTCCTAACAAAATGAGAAGAAGCGTCTCGTTTCTATGAAATGTAACCAACCATATTGTCACTGAAAGTTTTGAATCTTCATTCTTGATGAGAATTACATTGTAATATGGTTTTAGAGCTATTAATAAAAGCACACTGTGGTAAACTTACTGCAGAAACGGCAGTGTCTAGTATGTGCTTTGCAGAGGCGAAGTTCTAAAAATCGATTATATTAAGAGAGAGAGAGAGATTGAAACTGTGGTTTATCTTGCGTTGGGCAAAACTAAATCTCAATGAACTTTTAAACTAAATGTTTAAAACATTTCTTACCACACAAGGTACGCAAAACGTAAAATTACGCAATTTCCTCAATTGTGCCCAACGTTGAAGGGCTAAGGGTTTCGGAAAGGTTTCAAACTATGAGTCCTGGATATCAAACTAAAAAACAAATGTAGAAAATAACTTCCGGCCTAAAACAGCCTAAAATTACTTGTTTCTTACTCATTTTATTTTTGATTCAAATGCTATCCAAATTAACTTATTACATCATTCTTTCCGTAATGTTTTCCTTGGTTCAATACCCTCAGGATTTGTTAAAAAAAATTGAAAAGTGTTCACAACGAATGCAGTTATAAGGGCTTAAATGAAACTCGGCTTTGACTCACACTAGTGGTGCACAAGTGAAACAATGCGTTGAGTCACATTAGCGCTCGTAGTGGTAGAAAAAAGGCGAATTGCTAATCTAAGCGACCGGATGAGGATGATTAAGAAAAGGACTCTGATTTTTAGGAATAAATAAAGAATATTTTCTCATACTTTATTATATTTTAATTGCCGTACCTAAAATTCGTAGCTCATATCCTTAGGATGTTTTCAACATTGCGTTACTTGCCCGAAGCGCAACTTGCCCACTGGAGTAGCGTTATATTCGATTAAACACTCGTAATTGCTATTGCCGTAATACATTTATTTGTGACGATTCTAATTTATTTTTGCTATTTGCTTTACGTCGCACCGACACAGGTAGGTCTTATGGCGACGATGGGAAGAGAAGGGCTGGAAGTGGGAAGGAAGCGGCCGTGGCCTTAATTAAGGTACATCCCCAGCATTTGCCTGGTGTGAAAATGGGAAACCACGGAAAACCATTTTCAAGGCTGCCGACAGTGGGGTTCGAACCCACTATGTCCCGAATGCTGGACACAATATCAAGATTGAGTTGGAATTCAAGAGGGCAAATTGGGGCGAATATTCATTTACAGGAAGAGGAGTAAATGAAATGTCGTATGGCTTTTGTAGTGCCGGTAGTGTCCGAGGACATGTTTGGCTCGCCAGGTGCACGTCCTTTGATTTGACTCCCGTAGGCGACTTGCGCTTCGTGATGAGTATGAAATGATGATGAAGACGACACATACATCCAGCCCCCGTGCCAGCGAAATTAACCAACGATGGTTAAAATTCCCGACCCTGCCGCGAATCGAACCCGGGACCCCTGTGGCCAAAGGTCAGCACGCTAACCATTTAGCCATGGAGCCGGACACAGGAAGAGGAGTAAGGGAATGCAATAATTTATCAAGGGATTGAACATTAGTTCAATACATTTCCAAGTTCTTTAAAATCATTGAAGGATAAACTAGGTAAAAAAAAAAGGGCAATCTTCGAGCTGCGCGACAGTCCTAAATGCAGATCAATGATTGATTGATTGATTGATTTCCGAGTTAAATGGATCTCCATTATTGTTACTTACATTGATAAACTGCATGTTTTTGTAATGTCCGGTAATTGCCGTAAGTAACGATCCAGATTGACAGCAATGATCAGTGTTGGTTACATGTGTCGTGTTTACATTTGAAGGGCCAATTTTAAAGGATTTCATCTCTAGGTGTGGGATACTTGCCGAGTTTTGCTATTATTAAAATTTATTGAAGTACAAATATAGCGAGCAGTCTGAGAACGTGCCGAGGGTACTTGGAAGTTTCCTTTCTCATTATTGTATCGCATGCGCATCGTTATCGAAATTCGATTCATGCGAGCAAATAAGAGAGTAATATTGAGAATTTTCCATCGACTTGCTGTTATTGAAGTCTTCTGCTCCTGATGTGAGTAACGTTTTTCTGAGAGACAATACAGCTTGATATACGCGCACAGAAATCATCTTATGTATTCTAAGAATTGACTAGCGTTTCACTTCATTCAGGCCAGGCCTACACGAATTTTCTACACAAGGCAGGGGCTTAGCCATATAGAGTTAGTAAATACTACACTAGAGTTAGCACTGACGCTGCAGTCGCGTTAGGCAAAAGGTCGATTGTTTGGCGCTGTCACTACTGGAGTTTCTCGATAAATTAATGTGTTATGCTTCTCTTAATGAAAATGTCAGTCTCCTGGGCAGCTTATGGCTGCACAGGGAGGTTCATAAAGCGTATCATTTCACAGGTACGTTTATTTGAAATTCATTTTCATGCGAATAAAATAATAATTTGTGTGACATTTATCGTCATGTGGATTGGCCTACTTGCGCTGACTTCCCTGTCGGCGTGAATGAATTTCTTTGGACTTTACCATGAAGACTGAAATTAATGTTTTAGCAAATATAAGGGAAGATTCTTTCACTGAATGGCCATGTCTTTGAAAACGAATATCCAGAAAATCCAGTGAAAGATGTATACATCGTGTTGGCAGACCATATATCCATGATCCCAATGTTCGAAGTAGGTTAATAAAGACAATTTTGTTTCGTAACGAATAGGTTGATATACTGTTATTCTCCATTGTAATCAGAAAGTAATGTTGATTTCTCAGCATATTTCTTACAGCGCTGGTTATATTGACGGGTATAATTGGTTCCTCATGGCCATGATTACTCGGTGTTTAGAGGTTCACCTGATGCATTTCTTTTCCCTCCTTGTAATGCCAATGATGTGCAAGACACCGAGCGAGTGGCTTCGCGTAGCTGTGAACTTGCATTCGGGAGATAGTGGGTTCGAGCTCCACTGTCGGTAGCTCTGAGAATGATTTTCCGCGGTTTTCCATTTTGACACCAGGCAAATGCTGGGGCTGTACCTTAATTAAGCCCACGGCCACGTCCTTCCCACTCCTAGCCCTTTTCAATCACATCGTCGCCATAAGACCTATCTGTGTCGGTGCGACGTAAAGCAAATAGTAAACAAACAAAAGTATTTTTTTTTTTTTTCAATTCTCTTCAATCTAGGAAGTCATTTTACAACTTGAAATTTTAAAGCAAATCAAACATTTCACGAAAAGCTAAATAAAACCTGCATAATAGACTGAAACCTCGAATGAGAGTCATATTTCCATTTGTAATCATGTCTGGGAAACATTGATAATAATAATAATAATAATAATAATAATAATAATAATAATAGTAATAATAATAATGTTATTGGCTTTAGGTCACACTAATTACTTTTACGGTTTTCTGAGACGCCAAGGTGCCGAAATTTTGTCTCGCGGGAGTTCCTTTACGTACCGGCAAATTTCCGATACGAGGCTGTCATATTTGAGCACCAAATATCACTGGACTGAGCTGGCATCGAACCTGCCAACTTGGGCTCAGAAAGCCAGCGCCTTAACCGGCGATGGCAATATTTTGTCTACTTTGCTCCAAAGTTTCGTCAACGTTTTTAGTCCTAAAAACTCGCTTATTCGTTTCGTAAGAGAGAGAATGTTTTCGGCCGTTGAGCAGAATTATGCCCAAGTCCTGTTCATTTATTACATTCACACAAAAGATAGCGAAATATACGTATCCCCATTCTAAAAGTATGTTGTTAACACGAAGAGTAAATTGATTTTATTTAATTGCAATTGAACAACGTCATCAAGCATTAATTTGTCCTGTATTTCTTCTTTTTAGGCTGCCTTTCTACTGGAAAGAAACGTCGCAAGTATACTGTAGTCTCTGAGAATGTTTACATGTAAGAATTTTAAACCATATCAATATCCCCACCAAGTCCCCTATTTACATTGATGAACACAGCGGAGCGAGCTTTTTGCCAAACAGCTGAGCTACGTTGGCTACAATGGTGGCGCCGCTGCTTCCTTCCGTGTATTATTTACTACCTCTATGGTTACTAGGGGTTAGAATCCCCCCAAGGGAATTTCACAAAAAGAAAATAAACCGAAACTGACAATCAGGAACTAAATAAACATTCCGAGACATAAACCAGGAGAGCTGTTGAATATGCTTCCTAAGAAGCTAGAAAGTTGGCTGTACATTGTAAACTGAACATACCATTCGCTGTAAACTGTTGACCTTGATGGCATTGTTCTTGTTCTGTATTTTAATGTAAGATTTTGTAGTGTGCGAGAATCTGAATATCAACATAATTCACTCGTTTCAGTGTCCTTACATTGCCTGCGCACATCACAAACGCACTAACACCATCATTATTTCTTAAGTATAATCCCCTCCCCCTCCACATGTATTACTATCTCTAGAGTTTTATCTTACATCCTCACTGGAAGTTTCTTCACCTGGGTTTACTTTCCACCAAAGTGTTCTTCGTTGTTTGTTTTTTTCCAGTTGAAGTTCTTGTTAAAGTTCATGTCCCAGCACATACATGTTTTTACTAGCTTTAATTTACTGAAGCTTCACTCTTCCGCTTGCTGCCGAAGAAATCCACAAGTGCAAGTGAGAGTATATGATGTAATATTAGTTAATTTTATACTATGAAATAACATATTTTTGGTATACAACTATAGGAAATCATTTTATATAAATGTCAATTTTTTAATTAAATAAATGTTAAATTCATGTTATTTTTCACTTTTTGAAGCCCCTTTTCAGTTATTGTCACCACTGTTAAGTTTGTGCCCCTGCACTATCTGCGATGTATCGACATTTGAAAGGTATATAGTCGGTTCAGTAACAAACCCTGTATTGACCATCCTTCGACATCTTGAAGTAGGGCCAGTAACACAATACCTCACGACCTTTTTGCTCAACCCGAACACCTGCACATTACGAGGTGTGTGGCCAGCACGACGAATCCTTTCAGCGGTATTCTCAGCTTCCTAGACCGAGTCCGCTATCTCACTGTCAGATAGCTCCTCAGTTGTAATCACGTAGGTTGAGTGGACCTCGAACCAGCCCTCAGATCCAGGTAAAAGTCCCTGACCTGACAGGGAATCGGTCTCGGGTCTTCTCTACACCACGGGCCAGAAAATTATCTTTTAACTATTAATAAATATTGTAAACGTAATTTAAGTCAGCCGCACCTGGTTTAAAACATATACTGTATTTTCTCTAAATAGCTAAAGGTATAAATACCTACATTATTTGTCTTAATCCTTTTACCCCATCGAAGGATCCCACCTCTACGTCTACCACCTCAATGGTAGTGTCCTGGAGCGTGAGACTAAGGTTCGGGATACAACTTGAAATGAGGACCAGTACCTCGCCCAGGCGGCCTCACCTGTTATGATGAACAGGGGCCTTGTGGGAGGATGGGAAGATTGGAAGGGATAGGCAAGGGGGAGAGAGAGAGAAGGAAGCGTCCGTGGCCTTAAGTTGGGCACCATCCTGGCACTTCCTTGGAGAAGTGGGAAAACGGAAAACCACTTCGAGGATAGCTGCGGTGGGAATCGAAACCTCCTCTACACAGTTGACCTCCCGAGCAGAGTTAACTCCATTTCAGCCCTCGTACTACCTTTCAAATATCGTGGCAGAGCCGGGAATCGAACCTGGGGCTCTGAGGGTCGGAGCTAATCACACTAACCCCTACACCACAGAGGAGGACCATAAATAAATTAACAAATGATTATGTGTAACGTTTTGTCACTTGTTAGATTTTGCTTCAATAATTATTACATTATTAACAGTATTATTGTAGTAGTGTTATTTTAAATTCCGCGGTCTTTTACCGGGCGAGTTGGCCGTGCGGTTATGGGCGCGCAACTGTGAACTTGTATCCGGGAGATAGTGGGCTCGAATCCCACTGTCGGCAGCCCTGAAGATGGTTTTCCGTGGTTTCTCATTTTCACACCAGGCAAATGCTGAGGCTGTATCTTAATTAAGGCCACGGCCGCTTCCTTTCCATTCCTAAGCCTTTCCTATCCCATCGTCGCCATAAGACCTATCTGTATCGGTACGACGTAAAGCAAATAGCAAAAAGAAATTCCGTGGTATGTTATTGATATCCCGTACATCTTGAAATTGATTCAACTTTATCACTTGTATATTGGGATTTGTCCACTGTATGCAGGCCGCTTTCCTTGTTGGGGCCTTTCACGAATAAATTAACCATAAATTAAGAAAAAACGCTTTCAATGGTGTTGCCGTCCAATATCTGCTGATTTTTTCTTCTGATTATCGCCACGTTTTCTGATAGTGTATTTTAAGGCCACTCTTTGCTTACTTTGTTAATATTGTTCAAAATATATTGAAGGTTTTCTAAATTGTCAGCAAGTTAGTGTGTTCTGCTTAGCGGATAGTGTTTGTTTCCCGTTGATCTTATTTCTTCAGTCAACTTCATCATGGGCAGTTCGAAGAACAGCATCATAGTAGATGTTAGAAAGGGTTCGAGAGAGGATGAAACCTTTCTGTATCGTGGTATCTTCAGTAACGTGATATGAATTGTTTGGTTCCAATACAACTTTTTCATCACGTTTACATCTTTACCGTCAAACCTAACATGTCCCAGTTGATGTATAAGAATAGCATCTTTCACCTTGTCGAAAGCTTTTACAGAATCAATGTAGCAAACAAAAACAGTTTTTTGTTGTTGTTTTGTTTCTAAGCCCAAGCTAAAAGTGTGTTTCACAGCTGTTTTCCTGCACCTTTCTTCGTAAATGCGAGTGTGATTTTCTGTGAAACACTTTCAGAGCCTGGCTCATTAAACTCATCAGCTTGTATTTGGTACATCATTTGGAATTCGACTTCTTGGGCAGACTGACAAAGCCAGATTTCAGCAAGACTTGTGTTGTAGAAGTGGTTAAAAGAGCTTCAAAAGGAAATTATTATTATTATTATTATTATTATTATTATTATTATTATTATTATTATTATTACTACTACTATTGTTGTCCGTCTCTGTGGTGTTGTGGTTAGTGTGATTTCGCGGGAGGTCCGGGTTCGATTCCCGGCTCTGCCACGAAATATCAAAAGTGGTACGAGGCTAGTACGGGGTTCACTCAGCCTCGGGCGGTCAAATGAATAGAGGGGCGTTCGATTCCTACCTGAGCCATCCTCGAAGTAATCTGCAGTGGTTTCCCACTTCTCCAAGAAAATGACGGGATGGTACCTAAGTTAGGGCCACAGTCACTTCCTTCCCTTGTCCTTGTATATCCCTTCGAATATTCAGCGTAGCAGGTGAGGCAGTCTGGGCGATGTACTGGTCCTCCTCCTTAGTTGTATCCCCGACCCAAAGCCTCACGCTCTAGGACACTGCCCTTGTGGCGGTAGAAGTGGGACCCCCGCTGAGTCCGAGGGAAAACCAACTCTGGAGGGAGAATAGATTAAGAAAGAAAGAAAGAACGATTTTTAAACTTTTTTTTAACGATTTGCGTTACGTCGCACCGACACAGACAGGTCTTATTGCGACGATGGGATAGGAAAGGCTTAGGAATGGGAAGGAAATGGCTGTCACCTTAATTAAAGTACGGCCCCAGCATTTACCTGGTGTGACCATGGAAAACCACGGAAACATTTCCTCAAGGCTGCCGATAGTGGGGTTCGAACCCACTATCTCGTAGTTAAGCGACTGCAGCTATCGAGCTCGGTAAAGAAAGAATTTAGGTAGGAATTAATTTTGTTACCCCCTCCCCCCCCCCTTACCTATGAGAAGAAAGACAATCATCAAACTGAACTGAACCAGAAACGAAAGGTAAAGTTTAAAATTATTTCAGACTCCAAGAAACACACACTTGTATCAGTGTTGTTTTAATCATGATGAGAGCAAAGTACGCAGACCGCTGAACAAGGTAACACTTGTATTTGAATAACAAATAATAATACAATATTCCTGGATGGAACTTCAGTAGAACAGCTTAAACTTTCCTAGTGATAACAAGGCTCAATTATTAGCCCGTATTTTGCTTCCAAATTAACGAGAGCTCTGTTTGAAAAGTAAACAATAATCATTTTACCAATGTGAGAGATCGACAGAGTATAATTTGAAAGGTCAATAGACCTCCTAACGATAATATTGATACTTGGTTGTTAGAGGTCACACCATGACACTTCATATCAACAAGTTATATGGAAAGTCAAGTGACAAAAATAATATTTTGGGAGAACTTGGAACATGATGAGAGCGTCTCGCCCTAAATGAATTAACGGGTTTTGTGTTAACATGAGCTGTGTTTTTAAGACTTCACACAGGGAATTTACGCAAAGCTTAGACTTTACCTACAGTTACCACCTGTCGTTGATGCGTAGTTTTCATAACTGAAGCGGTCATCATTAAAGACATAAAGCGTGCTTTTCTGTATCGAGATAAGTGAAAAGAAACTTTTTCTCGCTTAATTGTAAAGATTTGTTGCTGCCCTCTGTAAGCGTTGCTCAACATCATAATACTACTCTAGAAAGATGTATTTGTTTGGTTAGCCGGGCTGAGTGGCTCAGACGGTTAAGGCGCTGGCTTTCTAAGTCCAAGCTGGCAGGTTCGATCCTAGCTAAGACCGGTGGTATTTCAAGTTACTCAAATACAATCAATCAGTACTGATCTGCATTTAGGGCAGTCGCCCAGGTGGCAGATTCCCTATCTGTTGTTTTCCTAGCCTTTTCTTAAATGATTTCATTGACATTGGAAGTTTATTGAACATCCCCCTTGGCAAGTTATTCCCATCCCTAACTCCCCTTCCTATAAATGAATATTTTCCCCAATTTGTCCTCTTGTATTCCAAATTTATCTTCATACTGTGATCTTTCCTACTTTTAAAGACGCCACTCAAACTTATTCGTCTACTTACGTCGTCCCACGCCATTTCTCCGCTGACAGCTCCGAACATACCACTCAGTCGAGCAGCTCGTCTCCTTTCTCCCAAGTCTTCCCAGCCCAAACTTTGCAACATTTTTGTAACGCTACTCTTTTGTCGGAAATCACCGAGAATAAATCGAGCTGCTTTTCTTTGGATTGTTTCCAGTTCTTGAATCAGGTAATCCTGGTGAGGGTCCCAAACACTGGAACCATACTCTAGTTGGGGTATTACCAGAGACTTATATGCCCTCTCCTTTACATCCTTACTACAACCCCTAAACACCCTCATAACCATGTGCAGAGATCTGTACCCGTCATTTACAGTCCCATTTAGGTGATTACCCCAATGAAGATCTTTCCTTATATTAACACCCAGATACTTACAATGATCCCCAAAAGGAACTTTCACCCATCAACGCAGTAATTAAAACTGAGAGGACTTTTCCTATTTGTGAAACTCACAACCTGACTTTTAACCCCGTTTATCAACATACCATTGCCTGCTGTCCATCTCACAACATTTTCGAGGTCACGTTGCAGTCGCTCACAATTTTGTAACTTATTTATCACTCTATAGAGAATAACATCATCCGCAAAAAGCCTTATGTCTGATTCCACTCCTTTACTCATATCATTTATATATATAAGAAAACATAAAGGTCCGATAATACTGCCTTGAGGAATTCCTCTCTTAATTATTACAAGGTCAGATAAAGATTCGCCTACTCTAATTCTCTGAGATCTATTTTCTAGAAATATAGCAACCCATTCAGTCACTTTTTTGTCTAGCCCAATTGTACTCGTCAACCTCGGGACAAAAATAGAACTCCCACGAGAAAAATTCCGACATCTCGCCGTCTCTGAAAAGCATAAAAGCGGTTAGTGCTACGTAATACAAATGATATTACTAGATACGTATTCATTCATTGCAGGTTGGTAGTCTGCGAGATCAACATGCATGGCGGCAATAACAATTCTTTCTTCGGGGAGATTAGTTTCAACATCATGTTTTGATTGTGGCCACCTCGAGAGATCTTGACTCAACCATTTAGGACCATGCCACCGAAGTGTATTCTTGACGATTACTTTCATTTGAAGTCCCCTGGATACGAAGTCACCAGGATTGTCCTTGGACGGCACATGGCGCCACTTGGTAATCGGGGCAGTTTGACGACGAATGTTTTCCATTTGATAAGACAGGAAGTTAACAACGACAATACTAGTGTGGAGTCTGTCCACAGTTGGACCCTTGTCAGCTTTAATCTCAGAATCCTTAAGGTCTTCTTGAGTAGTCTTGTCAAGAGGAATGTCCCGCTAAGCCCTAGACGTGGGAGAGCGCGTTGCTACAGAGCACCATCGTCATTACTCGAATTTCATTGCCACAAGATCTGATATATGTATACATGCTCCAGAGGCATCACAAAAGCCATGGATTTGGATGTTCAATGGTATATCTTCGCCGAAAACAAGCCGGCGTATACCGTACTAATTTTATTTATAGAAAGAAGTTGAAAATACAGAGCCTCTCCTTTACAAGCGAACATCAACAAAGAATTACAACTTACAATATATACTGTGGAGAACAAGGCCACAAGAACCAATTAAAACATTCGCTCTTACAACCGTAACCTGCGGAATAGCATCTTCAGTCATTCCTCGCCATAAGATGCATGAAGAAACCACACCTCATCAATGTCTATTCCGTACGCACTGGCTGCAACCAGTGTGGTCCGTCATACTACACCAGTCCATGGTGATAAACTACCAACCTGAACTTAATAAATACATATCTATTATCATTATTATTATTATTATTATTATTATTATTATTATTATTATTATTTGGCTGGTTATGTCTTTCTTGGAATTAAAAAAAAAAGCTAATTTCTCAGTTCTTTCTACCAATGGATCGCAAGTTTAATAAGTAAAACGTTTATCTTTTAACAAATATTAGTGTATTTTCAATGCAACGGCGTACTACATTGGACATCTCATAACGTGGAAGGCAATAAAAGTTCCCTGTAACACTGGAGACAGCCGTAAGGCATGCTCCATACTCCCTTAACACAAAACATTGCTGTGTACTGTAAAAGGATTTTCGTGGCAAACCTTCATAGTTCCAAAGAAAATATGTATGAATATTTGTATAGTAACATTTTTCTGATGTGACTAACAGTTTGTTCATAATTTTTATTTATTCGCGTGAAACATGCACCGAAGCAAAAGGAGGACATATTTTCTTGGAAAACTCTCAGTCAGGATGACAATGCATGTAAACTATTTTGAACTTGGTAGGCTCTGTTGTTGATTAGAATCAATCAGGCCTGTTCAACGCGGCGCGCACGGGTGCTATAGCCCTCCTGGCATACTTTTCTAGCACCATCCAAACGCAGACTTAATTGTACCAACATTAACCGTAGCTGAAAATTTAGGAATATTTTTGAACTTACTAGTAATGCTTACATTTTTTCGCGCCATTCCCACAATTCTGATTCACCTCTTCATAGTTTTAGCAGTAATCATTTTACATCCTCTAATGTTTCAGGTGCTGCGCGCTTTTGAAGTACACCGTGTATTGTGGCAAGCCTGTACATTATAGTACCTGTTTTCTGTTGAGTGCTAGGCGTTACAGAGAAACGGTTTCACGAAATCCTCAATAGAATCTGGACTATATCGTGACCAGAAGCAGTTCGCTGTTTATCTATAAGTGCAATTTATTTGCTCTTCTCTAACTTAGATTTAAACTTTATTTATATTCAGTGAAGAATTGAATTTTGACGACTTCAATTTTCATTTATATTGACCGCGAAAATTATGCCACCAATTTGAAGAGGACTTCAAGAAGGGTCACAGCTGGAACCTTTTCATGCATGTAAAGAAAGTTCGAACTCCTTTTAGTGCTCGTAAAGGAGCAATAAGATGCAAGGATGGGAAGATCTTGACTACACAACAAAGTATTAAGAACAGATGGCGTGAGTGTTCTGAACAGCTATATTCCCACAATGGTAAAACTGTTCCACCATGTAGCCTTGAACCATATGAATTAGAACCAGATATCCTGCAGGAAGAAGTGGAATGGGCACTGAAACAGTTACCAGATAATAAAGCTCCTGGTTTCGATTGTATCTCAGCTGAACTGCTAAAGCCTGTCCCTTTGGCAGCTATCACTGCTTTGTGCTAGAAGATATGGCAAACTACCACCTGGCCAAGGGGATGGAAAAGATCAATCTTTATCCCGTTGCCTAAGAAAGGAGATGCCAGTGATTGCTCTAATTATCGCACTGTACCTTTGATTCCACACGCTAGCAAAGTTTATCTAAAAATCATACAGAAACGTCTTCTACCCATCCTTGAAGCTCAGTTACTTGATGTTCAAGCTGATTTCCGTCGAGGTCGTGGCACCCGCGATCATATTGCTAATCTGCGGTGAATCATGGAGAAAGCACGTAAATACCAAACAACAGTCTACATGTGTTTTATTGACTACAGAAAAGCCTTTGACTGCGTCGAGCATGACAGACTATGGGAAGCCATGTTTGAATTGGGGGTACCCTTACTTCTGACTCAGTTGATACGATCGCTTTATACAGAACAAGAGGCAGCAGTTCGCACACCATATGGCGACACTGAATGGTTTAAAATTGAAAAGGGTGTCCGTCAAGGCTGCATTCTTTCACCATTCCTTTTCAATCTGTATGCAGAAATAATTATGCGGAAGTTAAATTTAGAGGAATTCGACACTGGTGTGAAGACTGGAGGAAGAACTATAAACAATTTGAGATATGCTGATGATACAACCTTGCTGGCAGAAAGAGCAGAAGATCTAAAGCTTTTAATTTCCCGCCTCAATGTTGAAAGTGAAGAAATGGGCCTCCATCTCAATATTAAAAAGACCAAAGTTATGACTACGGATGAGCGTGGTACAGTTTGTCTAAAGATAAATGGAGAAGAGACAGAGAGTGTGTGGGATTTAATTTTCTTAGCAGCCAAAATCAGTCAAAGTGGAGATTGCGATCCTGATATCAAAAGACGGATTTCGCTTGGACGTATCGCTATGATGACTATGTCCCCGATCTGGAAGAGCAGTGATATCAGTTTGACTACCAAGTACAGATTAGTCAATGCAATTATATTCCCACTGGTCATGTATGGATGTGAGAGCTGGACGCTGAAACAGGCAGACAAAAGGAAGATCGACGCTTTTGAATTCTAGTGTTGGCGAAGAATCTTACGAATACCATGGACTGCAAAAATCACCAATAAGACAGTTTTAGAGCGTATCAAGCCCCGTATGAGACTAGCTTACTTTGGCCACGTTATGCGATCAGATGCACTGGAAAAGGCAATCATGCTAGGAATGATCAGCGGTACAAGAAGACTAGATCACCAGAGGACTCGTTGGTTAGACACCATTAAAACAGACACAACGCTCACCGTGGAACAACTCAAGGAGGTAGTGTGGAACAGGACAACTTGGAGAGCGCTAATTCACAGAATCCCCGATGCTGTGATTCGACTGAACGGATGACATCATCATCAACTCACATTATCATTTTATATAGTGATTCCAATCATATCTAAATGTTGAACGAATGTACAGTTTTTATAGGGGCTGCCTGGCCGAGGCGGTAAAGGCGCGCTCGGTTCGCCCGGAAGAACGTGGGTTCGAATCCCCGTCAGGAAGAAACGAGATTTCCACTTCCGGAGGTGCATTTGGCCCTGAGGTTCACTCAGCCAACACAAAAAATGAGTACCAGGTTAGTTCCTGGGGGCAAAGGCGGCCGGGCGTAGAGCTAACCATTATCCTATCACGAGCCGAGGTTAACAATGGTGGAAGCCTTTACCTTCCACTCCTCCAAGGGTCTTTGCTTTTGTTTACAGTTTTTATAGTGAATGGGAGGAGCAATACTGTTCCTTAACTTACAGCGAACATGCGATGCCCGATTTCACACTAAATACGTAAGTACGATACGTTTAAAAATATTCATTGAGTGTCCGCCTCCGTAGCGTTCTCCGAGGCACGGGTTCGATTCCCAGTACTGCCAGAAATTTAAGAATGGCAGGAGGGCTGGTATGTGGTTGAAATGGCACATGCAGCTCACCTCCATTGGGGGTGCGTCCGAAAAGAGTCCGGCTTCATACCTAAATGATTTACTATGCTGACCTTTGGTCAGAGGGGGCCCGGGTTCGATTCCCGGTAGGGTCAAGAATTTTAACCATCACTGATTAATTACGCTGGGTGTATGTGTTGTCTTCATCATCATTTCATGATCATGAAGCGCAGGTCGCCTACGGGAGTCAAATCAAAAGACCCCGCACCTGGCGAGCCGAACTTGTGCTCAGACACTCCCGGCACTAAAAGCCATACGCCATTTCATTTCATTCATTCAGTATTAGCCTACATGTTTCTATATCATCATCATCATCATCATCATCATCAAATGGCGCCCGTTCCTGCTTAGCCAAAAGTCAGGTGCGCCCCAGTACATGAAAAGTTTGGAAAGCGTTGTGATGAACCGTTTAGGCAGCGTATTCTTTTTTAAGGGTCCCAGGGATACATTTTTCTCTGACTTGAATAACTTATTTTCTTACTAAATGGCCCCTTAACAGACATAGTAATAGTGACTTATACAAGGTGTATTGTAACAAACATCGGAGATCAAAGTAATAAAACACGTCCCTATGCCCTACATTCCACTGATACTGAGGCACAGGGCACTCACCAACGAGACCACATCACGCGCAAATCCCCTGTCGCTAATCATCAACAGCGCTTTGGACGGAATGTGTGGTGTGCTATTTCCCATACTGAGAGGGACGCGCTGCCTATGCTACTGGAAAATGTGTCCTTAGAAATTCGCCGCGCTACGTTGTTCGTGCATTTGCCTGCGCGGTCTCCGGACCTCAATCCTCTGGACCAGAGGTGCTCACGCTGGGTATTTCGTCCCGCGAGTGCCCAGCACTAAGCAGGCGATGAGCGTATAGCCGTGAAGGTTTGGCGAAGATCTCCCAAACAATCTCGATCACTGCGGCGACACACGAGTTTGAAAGGGAGGCAGGACAGAAATCCACGTCATTTTCAATTTAAGGTGTAAGAAATTTACATTCATTGGAATTTACGTATTTTGACCGGATACAATACAGAGGCCTACAAACTCAGATGTTTTTGTAATGTACGCAATGAATTACAATTTTCACTATTCAATTTTAACAGATGCTTTAGAAGCATTTCTAATACAGTATAATACAGAGTTAAGGTGGATACGCCGTGGCTTGTGGTTGCTTGGGTTTAAATTATCTGATAAATTTACCAACTCCCTCGCCATTTAGAAGCTATTATCATCGGACGTCTGATAAGTTTTAAATAATATCTTCAAATTCAGTGAACAGGGAAATTCAAGCAACACTACAATAGCGTACAAAATCAAGCAGTAAACTTGTTGAATAATGTAAATATATTACATTTTTTGCTGAATGAATAACAGGAATGTTACTTTTTTTTAAGAAATGGAAATACTACCATTCCCATCCAAAGAAATGTAAATACTAGCTTATACGTTTACACCATGCACCTTTGTAAATTGTAAAACAAAAATGATACCGTATTAGTTTTCTTTGAATGTATAAATATGAAGTAAAACCGACTGTTACCGGGCGAGTTGGCCGTGCGATTAGGAGCGCGCAGCTGTGAGCTCGCATCCGGGAGATAGTGGGTTCCAGCCCCACTGTCAGCAGCCCTGAAGATGGTTTTCCGTGGTTTCCCATTTTCACACCAGGCAAATGCTGGGGCTGTACCTTAATTAAGGCCACGGCCGCTTCCTTCCCATTCCTAGGCCTTTTCTGCCCTTCATCGCCATAAGACCTATCTGTGTCGGTGCGACTTAAAGCGAAATAGCAAAAAGAAAAAAACTGACTGTTTACATCGCGCGCAGTATAAATCAAACAGGAATATCTTGAAACGGTCGGTCTTCTTGCGATTAAAGTGCCTTTTTCTTAAATGCTGTACCCATTTCTCTAAGTAGTGGAGATCTTCGTAATGAAAATCGAACGTCACTGTTCTGTTCCTGCAAAGTGCGTTCGCTCTCCCGCTTCACTGTGACGTAAGCTGCCCAAATTTACGTCACGCCAGCCCGGCCGCACAGGGCTAGTCTCAATGGCGCCCAACTGGGTACCTCTGTTGTAGACACACGAAACGTGTGGTGCACACTACTTCGATGACCTGAAGCATCGAGCAAGTTTTCAACAACACCCAGGTCTCTTCGAGCGGTTTCCCCAGTCCATGCTGGCGATAGCCAATCCACGTCTTGCATCTTCGTTGCATGTAACTATGTAACAGCTCATTGTAGGACATACTGTGTTTACATAGGGACAACTTGTTTTCATCCCTGAAATTTGCTCCCGACATCATAGTTCTATACTGTATCTTGATCAGGTGGTAAAGGCTTTACGCCTGATCGCCTGTCCTCGTTGCTCCCTTAGCACCATGCAGGGCAGTGGCGGTTCGTGCATGAAGGGCTTCTGGGCGCCGCCCCACCGCCTTTTCAAAAACATTTAACGTTATTTCACTCTGTAATGGATTACATAAAGAGATGGTCAAATGTAGCGAAGTCGAACTTATAGTGGTGTGCTGTTCAGTTATAGGGCTGACCGCCTGTGTTACCAGGAATTAAACTTTTTTTTTTTTTTGCTAGTTGTTTTACGTCGCACCGACACAGATAGGTCTTACGGCGACGATGGGACAGGAAAGGGCTAGGATTGGGAAGGAAGCGGCCGTGGCCTTAATTAAGGTACAGCCCCAGCATTTGCCTGGTGTGAAAATGGGAAACCATTTTCAGGGCTGCCGACAGTGGGGTTCGAACCTACTATCTCCCGAATACTGGATACTGGCCGCACTTAAGCGACTGCAGCTATCGAGCTCGGTAGGAATTAAACTCGTATTCATTTTTGGCGTAGGCTAAGTGAACATCAGGGCCATAGGACTCTTCAGAAGGACGTCTCGTCTCCAAATTTCTAGTGAAAATTACAACAGAGGTGGCGCTGATTATCGTTTTCCCCACAATGTTATCTTCATTATTTCGGCTGTAAACATTTCGCTTTTCTATTGTCAAGAAAATGGCAACGGCTTTAAGACCGTGGCTGCTGTCCAGCACGCTCGATGTTTTCTCTTTAGACGTGAGGCGTTCGTACTGTGGCAGGAGAGCCCTCAGTAGGTGCCTAGACTTCGCAAGTGCGCGGGGTGCACCATGTGGGATTGCCAGGGGAAGGAAGAGTACATGCGGGTGTATGGTCTGTCCGGCAGAGCCCTCAGTAGTTTCCTAGAGTTTAGCAAGGGTGCGGGGTGTGGGATGCGGGAGGAGACTGGAAGGATGATATCGGCTTGTCAGGGGAAGGAAGAGCGCACTCGGGTGTAAGCGCTGAACAGCGGAGCCCTCAGCACATCGCCAACCACTTTACGATGTACCTAGGCTTATCCCCCCCCCCCCCACGTCTTATATTAACTGTTGTTAGAGATTTATTCCAAAACATTTTAAGCAAGACTCGGACGTATGGGAGTAACGGAGTCCCACTCCCATTTGACAGGCGAGGGACTCCTTGGAAACAACTTGGCGAACGGAATGCAATTCGATGGGGAGCTATCAATATTAATGGGGCTTATGGAAGAAAGAAAGTAGAACTGGCTGAGTCAGCAAAGAGGATGCATCGGGATGTGCTAGGAGTAAGTGATATTCGGGTAAGGGGAGATAACGAGGAAGAGATAGGAGATTATAAAGTGTACTTGACGGGCAAGGGTGCGGGGTGTGGGCAAGGGAAAGGCAGAGTCTCTTTATCAGGAATACCATTGCACGCAACACCGTTTCTGTTAGGCACGTAAATGAGCGAATGATGTGGGTAGATTTGTCAGTTGGAGGAATTAGGACTAGAATTGTCTCCGTGTATTCACCATGTGAGGGCGCAGATGAGGATGAAGTTGACAGGTTTTATGAAGCATTGAGTGACATCGTGGTCAGGGTCAACAGCAAGGATGGAATAGTGTTAATGGGCGATTTCAATGCGAGAGTTGGGAATAGGTACGAAAGGATGATTGGTAAATGTGGGGAAGATATGGAAGCTAATGGGAATGGGAAGCGTTTGCTGGACTTCTGTGCTAGTATGGGTTTAGCTGTTACGAATACATTCTTCAAGCATAAGGCTATTCACCACTACACACGGGAGGCTAGGGGTACCAGATCCATAAGAGACTATATCTTAACCGACTTTGAATTTAGGAAATCTGTAAGGAATGTACGAGTTTTTCGCGGATGTTTCGATGATGCTGACCACTATCTGATGTGTAGTGAACTAAGTATCTCTAGGCCTATGGTAGAGAAAGTGAAATCTGTCTGCAAGCGAATAAGGGTAGAAAATCTCCAGGACCGATGTAAAGATAGTTTCGTCTGGGAGCTGACTTCCTTCTTACAGAATACTGCTGATCGCAACTGCGAGCTCACTGCATTAGCTTTACTGCACCTTGATTTAATCTAACTTACTATATTACCATCCTGGGAGAACATACAACCTAAATACTTGAAATTATCGACCTGTTCTAGCTTTGTATCACCAATCTGACATTCAATTCTGTTGAATTTCTTACCTACTGACATCAATTTGGTCTTCGAGAGGCACAGCCCAGCCAGAGTAAAATGTCACGAAGCGCCACTGACCCAGGGGTCACGTGTAGGGTACTTTTAGGTTAAACCTACGGAGGTGAGCAACGTTGGGCTAGACTCCATCCAAAATTTAGATACAGGTATACGTATACAGAAATGAAGACCCTACCTAAGAAAGACACTGTATCTCTAGCCATACGTAAATAAATAAACCTCCCGACGTTTGTCACAAATGTTTAGATACACCCCGCTCAGCACCTTCTAGCTCATGGAAGAAAGCCGCCAGAGAACGTTTCTTCAGTGACGCCTACGCTTTATAGAGCTGTTGGGGATCCAACCAGCCTTCGGGTACAGGACTGTAATTGTGTGTGATGCATCAAGTCGTCCAGACGTAACCGTTCCACTTTCACACTTACTGTATTTCGACAGATTTATTTTCAGAATTTGCATCATCAATTTCTCCATATTTCGACGACTAATACTATAAATAGAAACAAAATATTTTCTTGACATATTGCGTTCTTCGAGCAGCATACCTTGTCCCGACTTCCATGAAGTTTCAATCTAATGATCAATTTAACAGCAGCAGATCTCTCGTATCCGACAGCATTTAAGGCGGTGAACTTAGCGGCAAATTGAAACTTGGTGTGGGTACGAGGACGAGCTGTCAACAAGGAAGACGTAACACGCATACACACTTCAACAACTGAATAATAGACGTCGAGAAACTTCTGTGCACTCGGCGTCCATTGTGGATAAAGATCCAGCTTCTAGAACGTCACGCAATGTAATTATACAGTCGGAGATAGCAGCTTACTGGGTGATGTGGCGGTGGACTTCTTCGCCAGCTTTCCACACTAAGTCACAATGTGGAAACTCTGGATCATTTTCTCGTCTTTATCGGCAAATGTTTAACGTCAGCAATAACTCGAACATATTTCTCGTGAGCAGCTCCTACAGCATATTCATGATCACGACTGGCGCTGTTCTCACTGCGGGAAGAATTTCCGCGTCCAAACGGAAGTACCATTTGTTGGCAAATTATAAATCATTTAGCTCGCACAATCGCGTATTCGAGAGGTAACTGTGTTTGATTATAGGAAAGGAAACCACTTAATTAAATGATCATGAATATGTCCTCGGTCATATCCATCCATCAACGGCTGTTGATTTTATATGACCACCAGACATAAGACATAGCCTGCACGGTTGTTAGGTAAGATTGTCTGGCCATCCATCCACACCTTACACCACAGCCTGCACGGTTGCTAGGTAACATTGTCTGGCCATCCATCTACACCTTACACCACAGCCTGCACGGTTGCTAGGTAACATTGTCTGGCCATCCATCCACACCTTAACACCACAGCCTGCACGGTTGCTAGGTAACATTGTCTGACCATCCATCCATACCTTACACCACAGCCTGCACGGTTGCTAGGTAACATTGTCTGGCCATCCATCCATACCTTACACCACAGCCTGCACGGTTGCTAGGTAACATTGTCTGACCATCCATCCATACCTTACACCACAGCCTGCACGGTTGCTACGTAACATTGTCTCGCCATCCATCCATACCTTACACCACAGCCTGCACGGCTGATAGGGTTACAGTTCTATCACACATTTTGTGACGCTAACTTCCGCAAAACAAATTTTCAGATGACCCCCAACCATAAGATATATTTATGTTAATATAAGTCATTGTGATCTTACAAGGGAATTGTTTTGGTTGGTTCAAACCAATCTCAATGAAGCTTAGTTGGATTATCAATTAAGGCACCAAAACATCGCAGGCTGTCCACAGCATAACAAAATGAATGATTCTGAAAAGAAATCCAGCAGTTTTCTCGTTTGTTGTAACGATTACATTAACAACATGCAGTCTAAATATGGATTACCCAGATTTCGTATTACATAACACTTTTCTCATATTATAAACGACACACAATACATACCGTACTTGTTACTAAAGTAGGTTTGTAGAACGAGAAATTATGTTCGTGCTGTTTGGTTTCAAGACTTTAAATACCTTTTGACATAACTATATGCTGAGGGTCATCTGAAATTAGCGATATGAAATGCGTGACACGATCTTATCTAGCAGGCTGTAATGTGGAGTACTGATGGATGGTTACGACTGAGAGACATATGGAAAGCTCATCTCATCACACACTAGAGAACTGATTAACTAATTCATAGTAGTTTCATAGGTCCTGAGCCATTTTCCTCCTTTTAATGCACCAAATCCTACATTTGTCTACTTTAAATTCCATACAAATGTATTTCTAAAAACAATTCGTGTGATGATAAAAATTAATCGTTATCAATTTGAGCTTCATTTTTCAAAGGCATATTTATGAATTTTTTTTTTTTTTGCAACGGGGAACTTGATACCATTTTTTCCTATCTATTTCGCAAATGTTTTTTGCCGAACGTCTGGTCTCTAGAGTTTTGTTCATATTACTTGAGCATCTTACATGCCACTATTCTGAAACTGGAAAGTACTGTAATACTTTTAATAATTCCAGAAGATCATGTGATAGTGGGAGTATGAAGAATAAAACTTAGTATAAGAAATTGTCTGTAATTAAGTTACTTCAGCTCTGAACTATTTAAATCAAACTGAAAAGCAAATCTTTAGTCTAGTATATGAGAATGCCTAGAATTATTGAAATAAGTGCTATGATTTGGAAAAGTCACCTTTTAGCTCATGGCTCTAGTAACCAATCCGGTATAAGAACATCAGGAACTTCAACCAATCAACAGCTGTCTATCGCCACAATTTTATCATTTTATTTTATCCCAGCTACATGCACTTGTTTTTACAGAAATTCGCGAGAATAGCGCACGGAAACATGTTCAATAATACATTTGTCCACAGACAGCACAATCAACAGAACGTAACTGTGTTATCCTAATGAAGCCAACAGTCGACATTGAGAGATTGCAGTCCAAAGAGTTTAAATATAAAATACTACAGTATATTTCCGCACTGAATGTTTTAATCTCTGTGTTAGTAATGAACACCTATGTATCTGATTTATTTTGTATTCATGCACTTAAGTTGTACCCTAGTTATTCACTGCTGTAGTCACAATATATACAAAGTCGATCTCCATAAGGTCTCAGTATATTAATTTCAGAAATATTAATTTCACTGAACGAAATTATTAAAGCTAAAATCTTTTGTTGATTATTGCTTATATTGGTGGAAAGTAGCTAGGGAGTTAGATAACTTTGCACATTCTATACGATTGTCTTGTCTACGACTCGTACTGTAGAAATGATAATAATTTAAAACAAGGTCTAAAACATTAAAAAACACTGTATACGCAGTATGTATCAAGAACATTCAAACTGAATCTTAAAGTAAGTTCATAGTACAAACTAAAATCTAAAAATCATGGTTCTTCTATACAGAATGGTTGTCTTGTGAGCTCACAAGTTAGTCTTGAAGGAGCATTTTTTGCCTGGCAGAGAACTCTCTTAAGATGGGGGTCTGGTTATATGTATGTAGACTATTTTCCATCAGCAGCATGTAAGTTAGTAGGAATGCTCTGCCATCTGTTGCTGGGGAAGGTTAGAGAATCAAAGAGTAACTAACAGGGAATAGCATTCTTCCATGATCAGAGGAAGTGTATTCTATTTGCCTTGACAGGTAGTTATCAAACACATACAGTAATGACATTACTAAGAAAGGAAAATCACTTATATCAGAATATCAATGATAGTGTTAGTTGCTTAGCAACCTGCTAAGTACAGAATGTATTGCGGGTTAGGGTAAGCATTCACCTGCAATTATTGGAGTGATCACTTAATGATTTGATTTTATGATTTGTCAAAGTTGGCTGAACATGGAGACCTATCAATGTCCTATGATTCACCGGCAGGTAATTCTGGAGAGAATAAAACAAAAATGAAGCAAATTGGTCCTGTAGAATGGATGGATGCATTTGCCAAAGCTGTTTTTAGTAAACTCTTTAAATATATAGACATAGCCTATATTTTCAAAAAGGTGTGTAATTTGATAGAATCTAATGATGTTCTTTCAAAAAATGAAACATGTTATTTGGGTTTAAGCAAGTTGTTCTTTATCAGGTATTTTCTAAATGTTATTTATTCATAAATTATTTTTGACAGCCTGAAGAACCCAACAGTTATAAATGACCTGAGTCAGAACTTAAAGAGATGGCTTTCACTATAACAAATTTCATTTATTGTAAGTTTCAACCTTTCTTGATAGTGTTGTAATTTTTATTAACATGAGTGTGAATCCACTGTGATGAACAAACAAACACGATATCTCCATATGCCCATAAATTTTATTTTCCAACAATCTCACTCACAAACACACTTGTGTTGAACATAAAACTCATCATTTTTAATAGCAACAGTTAAATAGACACTATTCAAACAAACACACATTCATCAGAAGCCCAGTTTTTCTATTCAGCTCAGATAAAATGTCATTAATATACATTATAACACAACAAAAAGCCAAACTATACAATATATTATGTACAGTAAAAAATAAATTATCTAAAATCCTCCTTATCAACAAATGATATACAGTCTCATACATTCACAACAAGATGCCATCCGCCTAATCTAGAAATGCTTTGTCAAGTATAAGACTACGATAAGAAAGTCACTGGCTGCCACTCACAAAACTTTGCAATAAATACTCGCTCACTTTTACTTCTCTTACGTACACACAAACAAGAAGCTAATGTTACAGTGAACTGCAGTGAACAAAAATAGCAAATTTATTCACTTTTACTATAGCAGACGTTCGCCAAAATATGGGCAGTATTTAGGGTGTGCAGCTCAAAACAACACAAAACGTTCCTATGGACATACGTCCTGTAGTCGAACATTTACAACTTATGCTCGTATCAGCTGGAATGAAGGGGATATTTTGTATTAATAATGGACTCAGGAATTCTGTTTACATGATGATTATGATGTTTGTTGTTTAAAGGGGCCTAACAGCTAGGTCATCGGTCCCTAATGGTACGAGGTGGACAAAATTAAAACTTCAAACTGTATCCCCTGACTAGAATCTGAAACAAATGATGTTGAAAAATGACTGTGAAATAAAAACAATCAGTGGATCCAATTCACAATGCCTTCTTATCTAAAAGAGTCCAAACTCCACATCACTGCCACCTCATAATGGTATTAATCGCAGGCAACGTACTCTTGCATTGTTTACGTGATGCAAGATTCCCAACACCACTCAAAAATATGTTGCTCAGCAGCCGACATTTTGAGCAATTGTTCACAAATATGGCTACAGCCAGTGAAAGTGGAATGCACCATATAGGGCTGTTAATGGCGAATCCGGGATAACCTTGGAATGTCCGTAATTCAAAAATGATTGACCTTATGTTCATAGGTATGATTAGTGATGTTTTGGGGTGCACATTCCACACCATGACTACCTCCCACACTTCTTGGAACATCCTGAATACTGTACGTAAATGGTTCAGCATCCACAGAGATTCAAGTTCAGATGATCAGCCCTTACCACATGGATGATTGAGTAATGTGAAATAGTACCAAGTTCCAATGAACTTCCAAGCTTTCTTTTTTGGGTCTAACTTGTCAAGATGTATGATTCTATGATGTTCTAACTGTTGCATACCAAGAAAGATTACCTTAGCAGACTGAGAAACATTCGTGCAAATATTGTAAATATTAAATTGCAAAATCTTCTGATTACTGGTCCTGGGAGACCTCGCATAAGTTCTGACAAGTATCAAGACATCACATCACGGAATGGACTGTTCAGCTCTCCATATGACAGAACGACTAACTTATGAACGGTGCTTTCGCAGGGTAATCGTCTGAGAATGATCTGGATAAGCACCTCAAAACACACCAAAAGTCCTGCTGCGACATCTCTATGGATGTCTCCTGACAGAGGCTGCAGTAAAAGTACCGTCGACCAATGTCCCAGTCCCATTTATAGCTGTGATAGTATGGGTGGTGCTGAATAATGACATCTGGAGCGCGAATAGTGTCAGAGTGTCATGAGAAATGGGACTTGGAGGATCAGTCATGCGACAATAGTTCTTTCTCGCAAAAAGAGGGAAGCAATGACAAACTACGTCACTCCTAATTTTGCCTAGCAGGCATCATTTTGGTGCCATCATTGACTTCTGTGGGTTCCCTACAACCACATAACCTTTGATCATGTTATTCGAGGATCCTCGCAGCTTTCGGCCTGATAATCTAACAGACATTCAAGGTTAAAAATTTCATACTGGTCTGTATTGAATTGGGATTCCAATCACAACTTTACCAATATAGAACAGGACATAGAAATCCTCAAAATAGTAAATAAAGGTCCTCTTCTTAACATAATCGAAAATAGCTTTATACATCTTGACCAGTACTTTAACCCTTTACTCTAAACAAAATTTCGAAGAAGCCTAATACTCTTTTCAATTTCCTCATCATTTAAAAAATGCTAGGTCTTTAAATCTAAGCTTGATCTTCCAAGCCTGCATAGTACCCAACCACGTCGAATACCCCCACTGCCTCACCCCTCTGCCCCACTGTAAAACGAACCCCCTGCTTCCCCCTTTCCCTTACCTCCCCCCACCCCACCCCCCCACCAATTTGACTGCTAACGCTTTCTGCTCTCGTATACTATCAGTCGTCCAGCTCCTCTCTGCATGTTAAGTACCTCAACACGTTATGCAAGGTGAGTTCAATATTTTCCTTTTTCCCCCACTTACCTTTAATCTTTCTTATGCCTAATTTGGCTTTCATTTTGTTATTAGGTCATTCTAATCCCACATTGAACTCGGAATCCAACTATGGCTCTATAAAAATTATGACCTTCACATGAACACCGAAAGAACCACCTGACCCAAGACTTTTATGACACCGTCAAACACCACTGTTGTCATAAAACAGAATTTTATTCATCACATAGATGATTTATTTTAACTCTTCTCTCATAACAAGATATAAGCCTTAATACATTTATAGGCTTCGATTTCTCAAGCTAATGTATACATCAAGATAAAAAAAAATACTTTGAACACAACGGTCTAATGCACCTCACTCATACTTCAAGTTTTTGTGCCAAACTTTTATCATACATTAGCTATTGTACATTTCTTGTTATGTGTATTTATATTGATTTTAGGAACTTGAAACTTGTGCCTTTTGTATCACTGGCTGAAGATGACACAGACTTGTTGTCGAAACTAGTACCATCTATTTGTGAACGACTTGTGATGTAATTCACATCAAAACTATTTGTGTTGGAATCAAGATATACCTATTTTTACCGTAACCTAACAGACATTAGAATGCTGTCTGGCTCCACGTATAACTGGTTAGCATACTGGTCCTTGGTCCAACAGGTTCCAGTTTCAATTCCTAGATGGGTCGGGGATTTTACCTTAACTGTTTTCTTCCGCTAGCTCAGGGACAGAGTGTTTGCATTGTCTTCGATATTAGATTTCCTCCTAGGTAGGGCATCATCCTCATAGTCGCACAGCTCCCCCATGGGCGTCAACTCGCGACACCTGTATCACAAACTCTCCGGAGGCTACACACCATTATTATTAGAATGCTGGTTAACACAAGAATGGGAAGTTGAGGAAAAAATCAAAACCAGAATTGGAACTGCAAGAAGTGTGTTTCTGAGACTAAAATATCTTGTGTGCAACCATGACCTCTGATTCAAAATTTGTTGGAGTACCATGAGCTTTGTGTGTTTACCTAATAGTTTCTTAAATGTTTTCAAAGCACTTGGAACACCAGTTTGCCTGTACTCAACTTACATGGAGGAAGAGGCTCTCCACACAGCAATCTTTAAAAGTAGACTTGAAATACAGAGAAGGAAGGATGTCATATATAGGAGTCTGTAAACCAAGTCATCTTGTACAATTTATAGCGAGAAAATGGAACATCCACCAACCAATATATATTGATGTCGCAGAGAAAAAGGAACCCTTGATCTGGAGTTCTGAGATCATGAATCATCAAAGTTTGTAATGGGATATATGTGTGTCATGCTCTCGCACAGCTTGCTGAACTTTCAAGCAGAGATCTGGCTCCAAATTTAGCTTATTCCGGTAACTTAATTTTTTAAGTACACCATGTATGAATGCCTCCTCTTGCATAGATATCTTGTTGAGAAAAGTATGATAAATTACATTTCATAATCAGTGATACGAGGAAACTCATTCCATCTCTGTAACCAAAAGTCTATCAAAATGTTTTCTTGAAACTGGATTTGAGGGTTTCATCATGGAGCTCTTCAATAACATCTTGTTTTCACATCAATGAAAACAAGTCTGAGAAACAGGTGCCTTCCACTGCACAAAAAGTTTGAATCCAGAACCTGCTGTCTACATTTTCAGGAAGATATTCACCAAATTCTTCAATCATACCCACAACATACTGATATTGCTGACCGTAGAGCCATAAAGCTGAAGTTCATTTTCTTCTTCAAACTTTCCCCCTGAAAAAGCTATGCATACCCAATTAAAGGACTCAAACATTCCAGTTAGAGAACCGTAATTCTAGACAGTTTGCGTGTACATAATATGCAGCGCTATTTTTCTGGAGAGCGCCTAATCTACGGATAAAATGACGATCCACCAGAAAAGAGAAAAGAAAAGATAAAATCCACTGGGTCCTAAGAAATAACAAAAACAAAAAAACACAAAAACATTCCAGAAAACAGAATGTGAATAGAACACTAAGGATCCACCAGATAAGAAACTGTCCAATATTAAAATCCCCTGGATCCTCGGGCACCAGCGCAAGAACAGGAAGAAGATGAAGGAGGATAAGGAGGAGGCAGGAAACTGCAAGAAACAGCAGTTTATCCTGCAGAAAACAAATTTGCCACTTAAGTGGACAAAAGACTGGAAAGACAAGCCAAAATAAAAACACTGCGGATAAGCTGATTGCACAAGAAAACATCCAAAAGCATCAGGACAGTCTCGCCTGTGACACGTGAACCCTGAAAATTCTCTCAGTCACTGGATTACTAACCAACAAGGTTACTGGAGTAAGAAAATCCACGATGACACATGGCCCACTAAATCTAGGGGCAAGTTTATCAGAAGGAAAAAAGTTCCTAACATATACCTGATCTACAACTTTCAAGCTGGTAGGACACCAACCACAATCATACCTGGACTCTAACTTTCATACTATTACTTAAGGGTGATAACCCATTACCTTAGCGAGAACCAGGTACACTTGTTATTCAGACTGAAAATAGGTATGGATCAAGAGATCTGATGAAACAGGAGCACAAGGCCCATACTTGCTATTTGCTTTACGTCGCACCGACACAAATAGGTCTTATGGTGACGGTGGGAGAGGAAAGGCCTAGGAATGGGAAAGAAGTGGCAATAGCCTTAATTAAAGTACAGCTCGAGCATTTGCCTCGTGTAAAAATTGGAAACCACGGGAAACCATTTTCAGGGCTGCTGACAGTGGGGTTCGAACCCACTATCTTTCGGATGCAAGCTCTCAGCTGCGTTCCCCTAACCGCATGGCCAACTCGTCCGGTGGGTCCATACTAATATAGGAACGAAACATTAAAGGGGAAAGAAAAAACAAGTAGCAAAAGCTGGAGGCTGGAAACACAAGAAGAGAAATCCCCAGAGAATCTGAGGCCGAAGATTATGTTGTGAAGTTTTAATGAGTAATATAAGTAACACTTTCAACAGAAGGCAGAGTTAATAAATAATAAAAAATCATTTTAAAAATTCATTGATATTTAATAAGAAGAGGAGCATGGACAGGGACCTGAAGAAGAAAATGGCGAGGTACTTTATACGGAGCTGAGATATGGACAATGAGGAAAGAAGACTGGAAGCATTTGAGATGTGGATTTGGAGGAGGATGGAGCTGATGAAATGGGTAGGGAAGTTGAGAAATGACGAGGTGCTGAGAATGGGGAGGAGTGGGGGAGAAATACTAAAGGTAAACAGGACGAGGAAACACAATTGGCTTGGACAATGTATGAGAAGAGATTGTTTACTGATGGGTGCTAAGGAAGATTTTTTTACAACTGGCTTTACGTCGCACTGACACAGATAGGTCTTACGGCGATGATGGGATAGGAAAGGGCCAGGAGTGGGAAGGAAGTGGCCGTGGCCTTAATTAAGGTACAACCTCAGCATTTGCCTGGTGTGAAAATGGACAACCACGGAAAACCATCCTCAGGGCCAACTCGCCCGGTAGAAGAAGAAGATGACAAAGAAGATACCAGATGGTTGATAGTATAAGGATAGATGCCAAGTATGAGAAAACGAAGAGAGTAGCAGGTGACAGGATTGCACGGAGAGCTGCCCTAGGCCAGAACTCTAATGACGAATGACGATGATGATGTGAACCGGCTAGTGGGCAACATAGAATGAAAATAAGACCATCTTGGTCAGCTTACAGGCTAAATAAAATCAGCTGGATTTATAAAGGTTTTAAAAAGAGACCTGAAAGGAATTATAAGCTAGCACATACATCTATCAAACAACACTTTTGTTCATTTCTGTACAGCTTTCTTATTGTTTCATTCTATGATATGTATTGGAATTTCTGATTCAGAGACTTGTAACAATTACAATCTAAACGGCCATGGTTTAGTGAAAGAAATACCTAGCAGTAGCACTTCAATGCTACAATATCCTGGCAGCAAGGAATTCTAACTTTTCAACAGCTAGAAGAAAACATAAGGAATAAAGCACTGCATATATGTACATTGAAACACAAGTGTATGCACATGTACTGTTTATAAATTCATTGTCGACTGTAGAGTAATTGATACATAACATTTTTTGTCTCATCTGTACATGTAATTTCTCATATCTGCATCAATTCTTACTTTTCTTCCAGTGGCCATCACATGGCCATAAACTGTGTCTGTTGTTGCTTCCAATCATCTTCTCTATATGACTCATTTGTTCTCTTACAATCAATAAAGTGTTGGATCATAACGTCTTCATGCATGCTGATTTCCAGGCCCCCTTCTTCTTCTTCTTCTTCTTCTTCGGAAATTGGCTCATAATCAGTAGCGGCCGGCCATTAAGGACTCTCAAATGGTGTTCTCCCTAGAGAATGAAAAGTGTTTTTTTATCTTCTCTTGACATTTTAAGTAAAAAAATTGATTCAAATAACGCTAAGAAAATTACATTTCATTGTAAAACTGTAACCTCTCATCAACAAGGAAGACTGCTCGGCAATATCAAACTTAGATGACCGACTTTCAGTGCGCAGTTCATTGAAAAATATTTTTAGTTTCAGACTCTTGAGTTTCTGTCTGAGGATATAGTGAAGGTGAAGGGGAGGAGGCGAGATGTGAGGGGGAAGCGCGCTGGTGGATGGTTTTGGAGGGACCAAACGGTGCAGGAAGAAGCTTTAAGCTTGGCAAAGTCCGGAGGAGTAAAGGTGTTCTTTACGAACACATGCCAGTCAAATCTCCATGATTGCATATGATAAAATTAAATAATAATTCATGGCCTTATCTGTCCTATTAATTATATTTGATGATGAAGAAGAAGAAGAAGAAACGTCTGAGACCAGGAATTCTGATTCAAATTGCAATGGTGAAGTAACATGGGCCTCTGGTTGCATTTCATGAGGGTTGGCAGCAGTGAGTTTGTTATCGCGCGGAAGATTAAAATGAGTAGGCTCGAGTGGCCTTGTGAGGGTAAGGCGACACCCCGTCTGCCGACAACCGCTGGCTTGCGATATAACCCGTAGGGTATTTGCTGCCTCTAGCTGCCAAGCAACTCTTAGGCAGGAAGAAAGCGTGCACTCGAAGAAAAAAATTATTTGTGGTGCTAGTTATTACTGTACTCAAATCGTGAAATGTTGTATTCGTACAAGCGAGGATTTGTCAAGTTTTGTGTAACAGTGATAAAATATCATCATCCAAATGGCAAAAACAGCAGTGTTTCAAAAACATTCTTAATGTGATTTAATATAAAAGAAACTCAACTTTGCTCTTCTTTTTCTCTGTCAAAGCTGTCAAGAAAGAGGTGTGGGAAAAAGTACTGTCCACCGGCCGCCACTGCTCGTAATATAGTTCCTCTCCAATTTTCTATCCAGTTATTTTCACATTGAGGTCTTTAATTAATTGCCATGTCATAAGAAAATATGCTAGGATGTAATAATGCAGTATCAACTCTGAACTGTATTGTGTATGCTCTGAAATTTAACTACTGGTATTCCATTAATCCAGAAAGTTAATTTGGAGAGTAAGATGGTAAATATGAAATAAAGAAACATCAATGGTCTTGCAAATGAAAAGAGTATTAATCTCAACTTCCAAGAATAAATAATGTCAACTCTTCACTGTTTTTCTGAGAGGAGCAGTGAGTTGAACGTTATCTGCCATGTCAAGTTTCTGAATAGCTTGTCTTTGGGAAAGTAACAGCAGGAAAATGTTGCATAAACAATGGGAAGTTTCTATTGTATGGTACTATTCCAAATGATTGAACACTGACAGCTTTGTTTCTCCAGATAATGTAGTTCTAATGGCAGATCACCTCAACATTGGCAGATTCCAGGGAGAAGTAGCTGAAACTGTATGTCTCCAAATTTCCTTTGAAAAAACTGGAGTAATGATGTCTGAGCACTATAATATCACAAGATTTCTCTATAACATTGCATTTATTTTCAAGTATATTGGCAAGATCATTTCCCTCAGTGCATAAGAGGAAATAGACCTGACATATCAAAAAAACACATGCAATTTGCTTTTCACCTCTGTAAGTGATCTTACGGCAGGCCAAATACTGCCAATACACAATGCTCTATATGGCCCATGGTGAGGTAGAGAGGATCCAAAATAAACAGGAAATTCTAATGAAAGATCCTCTGCCTAAGTCAAAATACTCAGAGGCCAAACGCAGAGCCGAACTCTAAACTTGAAAAGCTCTTGCTTGTTATGAAGAAGTATCATCTCATATTTTACGGTCATTACTGTCGAATGCCTAACACCAGCTTGATCTTCTCATTACTTGAAAATGAAGGAGGATCAGAGACACTGGTCCAAGAAGTTCAGAACTTGGGTACATGGGATGAAGAATCTTCTGGGAAGTGTGAAGTCTGAGGAGTGAAGAACCCCATATTCTACACCAAGACTGAAAAAGGCTGACAAAGAGTTAACTGTGGCTCTAGGAGGCAGAAATGATATGCAATAAAGTTTCATCTTTCATAAGAATTAATGCTCTTTTCTCATGCCCTGTCTAAAGTCTGTGTTGAAGGACTCTGAGATTTCAGTCCACTGACTTGTCTTATCTTTAGGAGCCCAAGTTCCTTAGCTACCAAACAGCCTCTCTGCACTACAATGTTCCAATAGGCTTTCTTGAAACAACTCATTATCAAAATGGCAGTAGTAAGATGTATTACCACAATAGTTGCACTTTCATTTCTATAATTTAATTACAAATAACTTTCTCTTCAAGCTGTACAAGTTCAGTATTTTCATAAGAAGCACAGCAGGTAAAATGGAAGAAAAGTAGTCAAACCTCAATATCTCAAACTTCCATTACTCAAATTTTCAGTATCTCGAAGTAACTTAAATTTACTAGTCATTTGTCCTATTCACGTGTATTTATTTCCCTATTACTTGAAATTCGTTTACACAAATTTCTTGATTTCTCAAAGCAAACATTTCTTCCCCTGAAGCAAAAAATACTCTAACTCAAATTTTGTACAACATTAACTGTGCAATACGGCATTTGTGGTTTGTGAGGAACAGTTAACTAGTAAAGAAAGGTTTACAGTGATACTCGGAGCTAATATGACGGGAACTGAAAAATTAAAACTTCTGATGATCGGAAAATTGGTGCAGTCTTGCAGTTTCTCAGGTGTGAATTAATTACCGGTCACGTATGAAATCAACCCCCAAAGACGCAGATGACAAGCTCCATTTACGAATCTCGGCTGCATTCTATTCACGAGAAGTTTCAATGTGAAGGGAGGAAAGGTGAACAGTAACAAACAGAAGAGACTAACGGATTTTTTCCAAAGGTGTTAACCGAGGCATGTTTCTTGTTCCGCTACTGTATGTACTGTATCCTGTCTTCTAAAAAGTTACTATAATAAAGGTTATAATTAAAGTGATACCGTACAATAGAGTGTGTTTGTATATTTTTAAACACTGTTAAAAATAATGCATTCAGTATAAGCCCGTAGATACATATGATCAATTATGTGTTATACATGCTCGAAAACCGTATTCTCTATATCCCAAAATTTCGACAACTCGAAATAAAAATTTAGTTCCTGAGGTGATTCGAGATATCGAGGTTCCACTGTATGATTAATATAAACGTTGAGATAGGAAAAGCAGCACAGAGTAAACTTTGACTCTTGAAGGGAAAGGTAGGTGGATAATGTTCTCTCAACCAGTGTTGTGATTCTGATTGACTGAAATTTTATAATAACCATCAGAAAAACTTCTTTTGAGTCCTCACACAGCTTTTTGTGACTTTTTTTGAATCTGAGTAAGCTAGTGTCTACAACAAAAATTAAAAGGACACATTGAAAAGTATTTAATGAATAGGAAAATGAAAAATTATGCACAAAAAGCAAAGAAAAAATAACTGTTGGGTTTTACCTAAGAATGAAATCTTTCTGACACATTTCTCCAACCAAGACACCAAATGGAATAAGCTTCAATCACAGAATTCTGTTCCCTGGAGTTTAGCCACTGTCTGAACTGAAGAGGTGAAAGTCCAATGACACTGTGACTTCCATTCATGCAGCTAAGAGGGATGTAATCCACCCTGAATATAAGTTTTATGCACAGCCACAAGTTCACTTTTGTCACAGTCACAGTGCGAGGGCACCACCCACGGAAAGTGCTTATGGATATTGAACGTTTTAAACTTCTATTTCATTAACTAGTTTAGGTCTTGTTTTGTAGTTAGAGAACAGTGGATCGAAGAGTGATGTTACAAGCAGTGACAGCGAGACTGATTCAGATGTTTGTTTATCGAGCAACAGGGTGCAGCAACAAATAGGCACCAATACAAGACTTTTTAACACAGAAACTCAAAAATTGTAATGGTAATTATTCACAAAATATTTACTGTTTATAGCATCTTACAAAATGTACATAAACAAATATATTCAGGGGTTTAATGCAGAATACTTACCAACATTTGTTGGGAAAATTTTTGAAAATAATTCTCCACAACCTATGTTTACAAAAACATTAAAATTCACCAATTAAAAACACTGAGGGGTCAAATGAAGCAACGAGAGCAATCCACCTACCTTACAAATCATCCAAAGAGTTATTCTCGAAGATTTACCGATCGGTGCAATAAAAGCATAATTACAGTGTGTTCACAGAAAAAATAGCCCACAGCATAACATATTTGCTTCACTGAAGATCTATTTTAATGGCTCTTATTGTACCCTGATAGCAGGTTAGGAAAGAGGAAATGCAGATAGAGACAAATATTAATTCATAACAGCTACACATTCATCCATATACCCGTACACCAGTCCCCGCTAGGGATTATCTGGCAACAACAAGAACACTGTATGTTAAAAGCTACTGTAAAACTAGATGTGAATTATACATCTTTTCATCTTTGAACTAAATGACTAGACATCAATCAGGAGTTGATTAAATTTACAAGACCCTTGCTTTATGAAGAGTAAATACAAATATTATACACTACACAGCTCATTTCCATATATAATCAGACAGTAACAACTCTGTCTCGGCAACTTCATTGATAAAACTGAAACCTCTGTATGCTGTTGTCCAGGGTGCGTCGGGCTGTTGTGCTGCATCCTTGGCTCTGTGTGGTCCAAGAGATAACTGATAGTGTGAAAAATGATTATGATGATGCTTGTTGTTTAAAGGGGCCTAACATCTAGGTCATCGGCCCCTAATGGTATGAAATGAGATGAATGCAACGACAATTTAAAAGTACAAAATTCATCCACTGACCAGAATTTAAAATGTGATGATGAAGAATGAATGGATGAATATGAATTTAAAGCAATCAGTGGATCCGACCTCCAATGCCTCACCTTCCCAGAAACTATATTACTAACCAAGGGACTGCTTCCTGAATCGATGATGCTTGTTGTCTAAAGGGGTTCAATATCCAGTTCAACGGTCCCTCATAATGGGACTTACCGCTAGTAAAGTAGAACCATGGTACTTCTCAAGTTGCGGTACTAATCAAAGGTAGCGTAAACTCACAGTGTTCCAAACATTATGGTACTACTCACACGTATTGTACGTCGTACAGGTAATGCAGACCTACTGTATGGTGTTTCTCACATAATGGCGCCACTCGTAGGCAACGCAAACCCATGGTGCACCTCACAGGCAACGCCCAGACCCGTGGTGTTTCTCACATAATGGTACTAATCACAGGTACTGGAAACCCACAGTGAACCGTTCTCTGCTGCTACTAATCACAAACCTACAGTGTACCTAACATAGTGGTACTATTCACAAGTAAAGGCGACCCATGGCTTTCTCCGCGTGATGGTACTAATCAGAAGTAGTTTCATGGTTCTAATACAATCATCCCTTGGTCGCCCCTTTTAGTCACCTCTTAATGACAGGCAGGAAGTACCGTGGGAGTATTCTTCATCAGAAGACACGCACAACCTTTTGATAGCAGGCATTGTGACTTTACGGACTTTCCGGGATGTGAAGCGATCGCATGAACGCTGCACTCAATACAGCAAGGTAATGAAAACCTAGCTGGCTGATAAATAAATAAATGAATGAATAAGTAAATAAATTAAATAAATAAATAAAAAACCCAGAATAACTGACCAATCAGATAATGAGATCTTTTATGATCAGGAAAAGTACAGTGCGCTGCTATCAGGAGGTGAAGAAGGACCTGGAAGAAATGTGAATACTGTATAAGGAATGGAAATCAGCAACACGGATGCTTACAAGTCGAGGATCAAGGCCACCAAGAGGTTTCATGGAAAAGTTAGATCCCGTACCCAAGCACCATGAACAGAAGAAAGGAGGATATTGCAGACTGAAAGGATGAAGGAGTACCGAGTGAGGACTGAAGCCCAGAATCAGATGAAGCTGAATTTGAATTAATGCGGTCCATAGTCAGCCAAAACAAATGAAGAAGAAGAAATAAATAATCCAAGTGCCTAATCCAAACCTGGGCATTGGCAACCCAGTCAGAACCTGGACTTTACCTGCTGTAAGGAGGCTAGTTTCTTTCTGCTCCTATAACCAACACCATGTGATTACCCATCCAAGTGGTAACCGCACCTGACGTTGCTTATTTTGAGATCTCTTGGGATCCGGTCCTTGAGCATGGCTGTACCGTTGGCTAAGGATGGCATAGACCTTCTTAATGACCCCTGACAGTTACTGACAGGCGTAAGGAGTATCGCCACTTGTGGACGCTCTGACAGCGCTCCGTGCCACAGGATGCCTGGGTACAGAACCGGGGGCAATGTGTGATGTCAGTATTTTTTCTGCACCAGTTACCAGTCTGTCGTTCATTGACAGCAAAATGCAAGGAAGCATCTGATATTTGGTGAAATGGATATTAAAAATTCAGCATGCAAATTCCACTAAAATAAAAGGAAAATAGTTTGTAGTTTCTGTGAATATCTTCAGGAAAACTAAGTCCCAGACATATTTCTTTCTCTAAAGCACATTTCGGACGCAGTTGCAATATATTTCAGTGAATCTTACACTAACTTCATCAAGGTCATCTCAGTTTGTACGGGCAACTTCTGATAACAAGACCACATCTCACTCAGTTCGATCCTACCAAATATAAGGAGTCGCAGCAGCTTAGAGGCTGATAGTTGATACTAAAAGCGAGAAGCGATCTAGAAAGAATGAGGCGTGTATCAGAGATATGTTAAAAGAGAGAACAATTGTTGCAATGACATATTCATGGTGAGTACTGGCTCTAGGGTTGCTACATCTCCCCCATTTACCAGGTTCTCACATGTTTCTTAAAATTATGCATAGGAATCAAAACTCTCTATTTTGTCAATAACTTGATACTTTCAAAACCTTCTGGTTACAGTTTGATGTTAAACTGTTCTGTTTACGAGCTATCATCTTTCTTCACTCTTGTATGTGGTTGCAACACAGGAAATTCTTCTAAAAACATCACCGGTGGAGAAACAAGCGAGGGTGACAACAAACTGAATTTTCAACAGAACAAAAAGAAGGTTCGACATACGTGGGTTTATCTTCCAAAACGAACAACAAAAATTAAACTTAATTAATCCCAAATGGACAGATGCAAGAAACAGGAGTTTTGACTTATAAAAGCACTGTTACAAAGTTGTCATAAATGTCAGTTATTCTTTGTAGCTGTAAGGAGATTTTTAACCTTTTGAAATCCAAACTATATTTTGTCAACGCAGTCAAGTCAAATTAAGCAGACATTCTGCAACGAACCTATCCAGTTGAAGTGCATACAGTAAAACCTTGTTAAGATTTTTCTGCCGGGAACAAGGAAAAAGAACGTGTTAAGGGAGAAAACGTACTACTGAATATACAAATAAAAACCATCCAACAGTTGTGCGGAAACACAAGACACTATTTTTTCCGACATGAGGGCAATTTACGTTGTGTATCCACGGATACAGTGAAAATAATACCTACCATTTCTAAAGATGAGAGGAAAGTATTGAAAAGTGTAAAAAACACAAGAAACAAATATAAAAACATTTTCCGCTGGGGCTTACAAGATAACAACTGTGCACTGATAGGTGTGAAAAACACCCGACAACAAACATGAAAACATGTGCTTGGGCCCCAACAAAAATACTGAAGTATTATTGCGAATCACACTCAACAAATGTTAGTAGAAGCCTTTTACTTTGGACCAGTGGGTTATTAAACCTTATCTTCTCTTAAGACAATGAATTGGATGTTACTCTCAACCATGTTCAATTGCGAGGAATTACCCTGGCTGCTATTTTTAATCCGGCAAAACTTCGACCAACTCAGTAACTGACTTGAAACTCGAAGGTGGGAGTTTCATAATAATAATAATAATAATAATTTTATTTGCTTTACGTCCCACTAACTACTCTTTTACGGCTTTCGGAGACGACGAGGTGCTGGAATTTAGTCCCGCAGGAGTTATTTTATGTGCCAGTTAATACCACTGGACTGAGCCAGGATCGAACCTGCCAAGTTGGGGTCAGAAGGCGAGCGCCTCAACCGTCTGAACCACTGAGCCCGGCGGTGGGAGGTTCAACATTTACATCTTTCCATGCTTAACCCTCGAACTGATAGTTGAAATAGCTCTAACCGGTGGGTGTGCACCACACATTTGCAGTACCTGATGTATATCACTCTGACACATGAATTATTCACAGAATATGCAAATATAATACACCAAAACATTCAGCATGAACTGGTCTATTTGAAAAACAGTTTGGATTTACTCTCAGTTTAATATTTTAAAAAATTTGTCTGCCCCTTTAAATGCCTCCTCAAAAAAATATTTTAATTTCACATGAAATATAAATGACTAATCAGTTTTTCTGAAACTTTTTGAATATGCACATATAATACAATAAAAAATTCAGCATGAACTGATCTATTTGAAAAGCAGTTGGCATTTATCCACAATTTAATATTTTAAAACATTTTCTTCCCCTTACAATGCCCCCTCATAAAAATTCACAATTATTTTTTACTTACACATCAAATATCTAAGCACAATAATCAGTTCACAACTCATCACCACTACCATCAGCCTAATCATTCTTCTTCCTCCTCCTCTTCCTTGGGTCAGCCCTGAAGACAATGAATTGGATGTTACTCTTGACCATGTTCAATTGCGAGGAATTACCCTGGTTGCTATTTTGAATCTGACTGTCCATGGATTCCTACGTTACATCCTGGGCACCTCTCTTCTTCTCTGCTCCACACATGTAACATGTTCTTTCACTTCAGCATGGCAATCTGGTGAACACATGGAGGTTTGAATCTCCAGAAGGTCCAGGAGTCGGTGCTGGTGCTTCACCTGACAGAGACTCTACCAAACTGACAATGAAGTTACATCGACTAACTGGTTTCTCAATGTTACATTTATAGACCGTGTAGGCATTGAGAACAGCCATGTCAAGAAAATTAAAAATCTTCTTCCAAAATTGCCTAGTAGACTTGTTGCAGGTAACATGATACACATTTGTTCTTCAAATCAACACCTCCCATGCCTAGGTTGTAAACTACCTATCATGACTGGTTTTATGCTTTCTTTGCCTTTCTTACTGGTGACAGACTTATTTACAGCTGGTTCTGCAGTAGAAAGGCATGTTACAGGTTTCCTACTTCTCCTTTCTAAGTATTTTATAAGCAACATGCCTTTCCTGAAATAAACTGTTTCCCCAGCCTTCAGCTAATGTGGAAGAAGCTCCTTTGGAATTAACTTGGAATTTACCCTAACTGTTCCTGTAAGAAGTGTGTCCTGGTGTAATAATTCCTCAGCAAGGGGAATCTTTGTGTAAAAATTATCAGTGAAGAGATAGTATCCTTTGAGTAAAGCAAATTTTATCATTAGATCTATCACCACACTGTGTGCCAAACCATGTTCACCTGACACTGAAGTTTCTTCCACTATGAAGTTCTGAATGAAAAATGTAACCCGTAACAGATTCACAAATTTCAGACTTCTTTATTCTCCACTGTGAATGTTTCTTGTTAGGCACATACTGTACATATACTGAACGGGTCTTCATTCCTATCATAGATTCATCTACACTGACATCTCTTTGAGGAACATAGTGTTGTTTAAAATTAAAATTGAAGTGGTCACTACATATATGGTCTGACTTTATGCCATGGATCAAATCCAGGCTCACCACGATTAGTTGCAGTTTTAGGACTGAGGTGTAAAAATCTACAAATCAGTTCAAAAATAGCAAGTGGCATGCGTTTACAAAAAAAATATGGCAAAATCTGATATGGTCTTTGGTCCCAATAATGGGCAATATTCTTGCGAGGTGTAAGTCCCATATTCAGACACACATATTCAAAACACTGACAGTAATAGGCTGCCATTTCTTGTATGTACTGAACATGTGTTGTTTTATATATTCTTGTTTGTTTTCCAAGAATGTTTTGGCGTACTTGTTTGTTGCATGCACAATCACTGTCCGTAGATTTATTGTAAAAAAAATAAAAATTAGTACTCAACTGGGGATGAATTTCTCGCAAGAACATTCCGGGGACCTGGATACCTAACACTAAAATCAACAGGCTGTTCATAACCTACCTTAGGTGGCACAACTTTTATCCATTCTGCTGAAGTAGGCCTAGACAGTTCATCATCGATCACATTATCATTGGAGTCACTATCACTGTTACTATCTACACTATTTACACAGTTATCTACATTACTGTAATTACCAGTAACACGACTTGACTCTGGATTTACGTTTATGTCACCTGGGCTAACTTCATTACGACCATCACTCCAACCAAAACTACTATCATCTAAATCAGACTCATCATTTGAATTTACTGATACATTTAATTCTATGACAAAATCTTCATCATTTAATTCCGAAAATATAGCCATCGTGCGTGCATGATACACAGTAAACAACGAAAGCAAGTCACATCAAAATCAACACATGTTTCAAAGCTGTATGAATTGCGACCTTCATTTGTTTCAAATATATCACACGTAAATGGATGTATTTTACAACAACAAAAAAAACTTTCCAAGGAGAAAACATACCCGATGAACACTGCCATCTGACGGAATTATTCACAACTTTGTCTGGCTGTATTTACTGGTAAAGTAGACCTAACGATCTATCATCAGCGGCAGTTGAGATAGGTGCATACCTGCCGATATATCGTCAGCTTGGAATAATAACAATAAGTTAATTTATTAATTTGACCACCTAATCAATACAATAAGTCTTGTCTTTGTTGATTTACATTGACTAAAATGGTACATGTTTCGCCTTGTATATAGGCATCATCAGTCATTGCCTTAACCTTGAAATAAAATCAGGCACCTGATTTACATACAAATAAAATAAAACAAAATTATTTTTTAAAAAGCCTTGAAGAGACTTGAACTAAAATTAACATATGGTAAAAGACTTGTACAATGTTGGTTTTAAAGATATTGCAATGAGTGAGGAGATTACAATTATTGGTGAAAGTATTTGCAATATTGACATTGGAAGGCTCCTATTATAATTAAAATGAACAAAGCAACAGTCTGTTATAAACAAGTGGTAAGATTGCTATAAAATTATGTTGACCTACCAGCGGTTACAATTAGACAATGACGAAAATTACGATCAAAATCGTTTCTATTCAAGAAATAATGTTGAATAAAATAATGTCAAAGGATGGCCAAGTGACCTGTAATTATTTATTTACATGAGATAAAAGTCGAAAGTCAATGGCATATGGTGAAGTTGTGGTTCACTTTGATGAAAAAATACAAAGTTGTTAACTTATTGTTATTATTCCAATCAAATATCATCAATACGGATCAAAAATTATATTTATCACATGTAATATCGTCAGCTACCAGTTCGAGGGTTAAAGATGCAGACGCCAGTCCACTATCTGAGAGATTTTAATTTTGTGTTTCTAAGCAAGGAATTTCACGACTTTTTCCGTATCCATAACCAGGCTATCACAAGTCAAATATGCACTATAGGCTATCATGTGACAAATATTCGCTACACTTCACTGTACCACTCAAAAGAAAGTAAATTTCTAACTTCTGAACGGAATGCTAAATATAAGCACAAAGAGGTTCGCTGTGTTGTTCAGCAAGCAAAGTTGAACATCCCTGAGGCTAGCGGTTTGCTTCCCAAAGACGCAACTTATCCTCTGAAGTTTAGGAATTCAAGGCCTTTTCCCCTAACCAGGGAACTGTGGCGATGGCTCTTACCCGAGTTGGAAAATACGTTTCTTTCACAAGGGATGACAAATAACATTTTCAGGGCTGGGGAAAATGTGATTGTACTAAGCAGTAATAGCAAAAATTAGTGATACATTAAGTCAAGTATTATTACACAGATTTAATATGATGAGAATTGGGACTTTGAACTTACGACGTGCTAAGCAGGAAAACTTGTTCATGAGGAACGCACTAATGAGGTTTCACTGTATTTAGTTTCCTAAGGCCATGCAAAAATAAGTTTTCTGAAGTTTTATCTCCCTCATATTCAGCTTTAAAGTCTGGCAATCCTAACAGACACATTTTATTATTTCACAAAAGAAGGACTGCTTTACGCAAAATTACGTGAATATGGAAATGAGCTGTGTACACTGTTTTCATAAAGGTAGCTCTTACCCAACTGTTTATTTGTCCAGCCATTTTCTTGATGGTGTGATAATATAGCACAGGCTATGAACTTGGAAATGTTAAATCTGCACACAATTGTGTCTTTCAACATTTCCATAAAGTGGAAAGTATATGACGGTCGATAATATATTGCACAGCAATACGGAGATCTCGAGCCATCGCTGACGTACGAAGAACCATTACAATGCCTTGTGTTACCTCGTGTCCCAGATATCCTTCATCGTTTCATCTTCTAGTTCCTCCGGAGGAAGTACTTTCAGACTCTTCAGAGCCTCCAAGTAGAAGGTAAGTTCAGATGTAACTATGCTGTAGGGAGGAAATGTGAACAATGCATTAGACAGACAGACATGCCATTAAGTGTTAAACATTCTAATCAGGGATCTATCAATAATCTCAGATAGAAACCTACCTTGAAATATTGGTAAAAACATTCACATCCTACAGGAAGCTCATTTACCTAAACTTAGCTGCGAGCTTTAACTGGAAGGTACCGAGTTAAAATTGAAATTATGAGAAACATACTTTCACAAATGCTCTGGATGTTAGTGTTATGAGTGGGCAGCCCTAATTACTGGAGGAACATGTGCACACATGCTGCAGTCCACCACTTGTTTGAGTATCTTGAAGTGTTCAGAGATGTCCAACTGCTACCAACACACTGCTCTCATGCAAAATATTCCAGGTTTGGTGCTGAATCCTGCACATTATAACTCACAGTTAATTTCTGGTGAGTGAGTTTCCTGAAAGATTTAGATGATATTAGAAAGAACAAAAAAGTTTTAGTATTTACTTTGCGCCCCACTTTTATGTTTTTCGGAGATGCCGAAGTGCTGGAATTTTGTCGCACATGAGTTCTTTTACGTGCCAGTAAATCTACCGACATGAGGCTGACATATCTGAGCACCTTCAAATACCACCGGACTGAGCCAGGATCGAACCTGCCATGTTGGGGTCAGAGGCCAGCGCCTCAACCATCTGAGCCACTCAGCCTGGCAATTTTAGAAAAATTTCATGCTAAGTTTAGATATGAGATCATTGATACTTCCACTGTAAGATAATACATTGTGAGAACAAAGAAAATCAATTTAAAAAAAAAGGACAAACATGGCACCTACAAGAGATAATACAAAGGAACAGTTGAAGAGCACATTCTATATGAACATCTTTATGAGTAACTGCTCTCGATCTGTTCCATAGATTAGGCCGAGTGTCTTTGTATAACTTTACACTGTTACAAACTTCACTGTGATCCGTAAGGATAGTTATCAGTTACAAAAAACTTTATTATTTAAGATCAACCTAATCGATACTTAAGTTCCTTCTTCTTCTTCTCCTTAGATGTCGGCTGTCATCAGGACGATCTCAGAGTGCAGGTACTAACCCCATACCATGCTCGTAGATTCCGTAGCCAAGACATTCTGCTTCTTCCCCAACTTCTCCTTCCTACAATTTTACCTTGCAAGATAAGCTGAAGCAATCTGTATTTATAATTTTGAATGTTATGTCCAAAGTGCTCGAGTTTCTTCTGTTTTGACGTTGTGCATGACCTCTAGCTCTCAGTGTTACGTATTCTGTCAACCAAAGATATTATGGGTCGGCATCCGTAGCACTGTCTCAAAGGATCAAAGCTTTTTGGTGGTGTTCTCCGCTAGAGTCCAACTCTTGGCACCATAAAGTAAGGCAGAAAATACATAACACCGAAGTAAAAGCATTGCAAACATTAGATTCCAGGATATGAAAGGCAGGTTCTACCCCAAACTGGTCACACAATGAAGCAGTGTAAGACGACTTCATAAAAAACTCTCACTCACCCATGTTGAGGACCTCCGTTGTTAACGATGCCCATTTTTGCCAGTTGTTCCCGCAACTTCTCTTTGAATCCTCGGTGGACCAACATGTACACATTGGACACTTGGTCTGGAGGTAAGATGTTGGCTATAGCTTCGTGAAGTTTGGTAAGGTGCCTACAAATGACAGAACCAAAATATACACAAAGTATTGATAGCATGATTAATAAATCATTCAAATTTTAAGATAAATTGCCAATACTGATTGAAAATAGACTTCCCTTCTTTCCAGTAAGGTGAAATAATAAACAAGTGTCAGTCAACAAAGCCGCAGTTTTGAAATATGGAAGGACTTTCGAATGCCAGCATTGTGACAACAGGGCAACAAACATTAAACTTATCTTCGTTCTAGAGCAAGCAAGCAATAATGTGTAATCAATCACACAAAGCCCATGTATGCAAGATTTGAGGGTTCTCAACAAAGGTTCAGCTGTTCAACATCCCTGGAAACACAAGAAGACAATGACATCTGCATCTTCCTATAATGCCCATTTTCAAACAGGTGGTTGGAGTTGCTCACATCTGTAGGTTTAACCTTCAAGTGCCCCTCACATGACCTCTGAGTGGTGCTAACTGAGCAACAGTGATCTGGCTGCCAGTCTATCTTAGGATCTCCTGGCTACCTATACATGACTTCCCAAACAAGAAAACGACTCCTTTTCAGAGCTCTCATCCACAATCTAGAATGTTTGGACATTCCATGTGAATACATCAGCTTACCATACAAGGTATCAGCAAATGAAAGAGTGATTACCTCTAATTACCAAACAGTGGCCTCTCTCCTTTTAAAATCACTGTTGGTGTCCTTCAGGATTCATTTCTCTCTCCACTACTAATCATCCTTTGCATGGACACAACAATGGCCAATGTACAGTTCCCTCATCCCTGGACACTTCTGTAACCAGACGACTGACTCAAGACAACCATCCGGCACTCCAAAATCAGATGCAAACTTGGAAAGACTAATGGAGAATGGCAATAATTTCAAAAGAAGAAATATCAGGAAAGTGGTCCTCAAAACCAGTGGCAGCATCGACGACCAGGATTTGAAGATAGCTTAGATCTCTAATAACATCCTTAAAAGATTCACCTGGACACCTGGATGTGAGCATGTCTCAAGTCACTGGTGTTCTATGTGACAAAAAATGTGTGAGCATCTGAAAGCAACAATTCATAAAACAGTTATCTATAAACTTTCTTGAAAAAAAAAAAAAAGGGACAGACTTTCCACATAATGGAGATGAAAATACTGCTATGAACTACGCAACAAATGACAGTGTGTGTCTAAAGCTTGGTGTAGCCAACAAGAGAGGCTCGACTTCAGTGGTACAGTCATGTCACGAGAAAAACCTAGAACTCTGTGGCCAAAACTGCACTCCCACTCAATCCTGAGGATGTGCACCCTGTGGTACACCACTAAAGAGGTGAATGGATATAATTAGGGATAACAGGCGTAATGTGGATCTTAACCCTGAAGACATCCACAAGAGAGTCCTGTGAAAGAGACATCACAAAAAAGCAGAAATGGCTGCCAAGGAGATGGATGTGCACGATGAAGATCAGTTATGGAAAAGAGCCCATATTCCAGGATACACTGCAGTAGGTGCAACTTATATTTGTAGCACTATCACTGATACCAAGATGCTGTCTCAAAGTATAGAGGAGAACATTCAAACTGTTGTATACAAAGTACATGATGTCACATATCACTAACATTAATAAACCACTAAACATGCCTTGGCCTAAAACTGTTTTGTCTACTAATGAACATCCTTCAGCTTGCATAGGGAGATTTAAACAGCCATCATCAGGAATGCAATTATGATGTGAATGATGAATGTGGATTGAAGCTTGTTGACTACATATACATACGTAATCATTATAGACCATTATGCCTTTCGGCGTTCAGTCTGCAAGCCTTTGTGAATTTACTAAACATCACCACAATCCTCTATTTGCAACTAGTGTTGTAGCCTCATTGACTGGGCGGAATAATATTGATTTTATATTCAATACCAAAGACAGAGGAAAATTCTAATCTGCAAGCTGGAGATGACATTATTATTATTATTATTATTATTATTATTATTTGCTTTACGTCGCACTAACACACATAAGTGGCAATGATGGGATAGGAAAGGACTAGGAGTAGGGAGGAAGCGACTGTGCCCTTAATTAAGATACAGCCTCAGCATTTGCCTGGTGTGAAAATGGAAAACCACAGAAAACTACCTTCAGGACTGCCAGCAGTGGGGTTCGAACCCACTAGACATGAGATTATAATCCAGATCAAGCTTTCCCACTACCAACATATGTTGAGGTAGGCCTCCAGACGCATCTGAAAACTCGTGAAGGGTTTATTGACCTTGTTACGGAGTTGTCCGTGGTAGGTAGAGGTGAAAGAAGGTGCTGGGATGAACAGGTCTCAAGCTACGAAATTAAAGTTAATTTAAAATTTAACAAGGTTATATTTTCTTTGCAAAATCAAGAAATAACAAGAATGGCAGGTACAGAGTAGCAAAGCAACTATTCGAGAATGTACAATTACAGAGTTACAGGATTTGGGCTCCGAGAGCCAGACACACAATTCTTGAGCAATGAGCCCAACTTTCCTTCTATACCAAGGTTCAACAAAGGGGCAGAAAACCCCAATCATGCCTAGGAGCACTTGCTGCCCTTTACACAGTAAAGCCTCCTCGAGGCACGCAAAAACAAATTTTTATTTTGGAAAGAGCAACCCGCTCTCAAAGTTCTAGCCTATCAAAGGCCACACCAAATTCCACCTTCAAGCTGTCCTCCAAGGACATAGACACAGGGGTACAAATACCCAACCTACTGAGGCCTATGAAGTGAAGAAACAGAAATATTACATGGCCTCGACAACATCAACTTGAGAGGAGGCACAACTGCACTCCTAATATATTTTACTAAAACCTACTTGGCACTAGGCCGCTTATGCAAGGGCTAATCCCATACTAAAGAGGTGACTTATATAAGAAAATGATTTAGATTACATTAGAAGGGAAGAAACGGTTGTGAAAATAAGTTCACCTCAAAGCAATATGAGTGGGGGCTCGAGAGGGTTAAGCACTCTCTATCCCAATTTGTAGTTTAAAAAGATAGAATAGATACCAAGTGTTTTTACATTTTAGGGGAAAGTTACATGGTAAAACGCTTCGGACCTGCCCCGAGAGTTAAATTGCTGAGCTAGCAAGAAAATAAGTTATTAAACGGCCATTACCTGGTGGTTGAACTGCTGCCCGAAGAAAGAGGCGCTACCCGCCCCCTGCTACATAATTTACACACTGATAGCTGTTACTGAAGTGGCCCGGAGACCCGAAAATCAGCAGTTTATATACCCTCGTGGAAATTTCGAGGCGTTTCAGGAATGAGAACACCCGCCCACAATCATTTATTGCTTAATAACGAAAACCCCTACACTAGATGAAGAAGAAACACATTATTGGTGGAAAATTAATTACAGAAATTCCTGATTGGACAAATTCAAAACAAGGGGAAAGAAAGGGTGAATATTGCCAACTTAAATAAGGACTGAAAGAAATTTAACAAAGAACAAACTTTTGAACCCAAAATTTCTCCAAAAACACAGTTATTTCACTTTGCACTAGGGTGCACCATTGTAGTTCTTCAGTAGTGTCCTCTAGAAGAGAATGTTCACACTTCTTACTACAGGCAAAACAAAAATACATCGAAAATGACACTGTTCAGAACACTTCAAAATATACAAGTAGTGACATCTTCTGAAAAACTTGAGAATTAGCACTGTAGTTAAAGTTCAGGCTTCCTCCAGTAGGAGAGTTTCAACTGGCGCAAATTTTAAATTAGCGGCGCGGAGGTGTACCGCCCAGTACAGACCTAATCAGAGCTTTCGACACTGTCTGGAGAGACAGAAAATTCCAGGCAATTCTGAGAGATGAAACAAGTTTAGTGAGAAAATTAAATAATATTTCACCTCACGGTGCTGTCTCTCTCTACTCCTGTTTAATCTGTTCATAAATGATCAGCCTGGAATTATTTCCAGAAGGTTTTGTTATGCTGATGACATGCAATAGCAGTATGCAACTGTCAGATGCATCAAACTGCATAACTCTTCCCTGTCACCAAGAACAGGGGAACATGCATTTATTGCAGAATGATGGGCAGGAACTGTTCCAAAGTCCATGTCTTGAAGAATTTAGCAATGTATTACAGCCTGATCATATATGAAAGGACTTTTTCCCAAATGTGAGCACAGAGAAACCGGAAAGTATTACTGCTGCATCACTGTCCAATCACTGCATCACTTTTATTGTGCTGTTTCTATTCAAACTTCCAGGACAAAATTCATGAAAGTATTTATAGGGTAACAGTTTCTTAGAATGAATGAATGAAGCACATACCTGGAGATGTTGCGGAAGGGCTGCGAGGGTACTGGGGGTCGAGCCTCCCACTGAGCCAGCTGACCTATAACCAGGATGCTAATTATGGACAGGACCTTCTCATCCACTTCTTTCACATGTGACTGAACATTCTTCTTCACAGCGTCGAGTGCATTCACTCCTCCAGCACTTCGGTAGGACTGGTTCTGATTTTCTATGAGACCTGGAACAACAACAAAATCAACTCATCTCTGCAAATATAGAAGTCAGGTTGTACATAAAATATGCAAGAATACACTAAAATTCATTTACTGGGATAATCCATATGAAAATCTACAGAAGGGTCCAAAAAATATGTACACACTCTTTGATAGTTAATATCTTTGGAACAAAATGACATATCGTTGCAAATCTTGCACAGTAGCATAATCCATTGTTTTCTCAACAGATGATGAAGTCCCGTCAATGGCACGACAATCTTGGTGCAGGTTCTCCAACACATGACAGGGCAGCAATGAACGAAGTAAGATTATCATATAAGCAATGCAAGGCCGTACTGAAGTGGTACTGGAAATACGAAAACATGGAGTACAACAGCAATGGCGTAATGTGTACGGAACTCAAGCCACTAACACTTACGACAATTCATCATATTCGGGATAAATCTGAAGCCGATGGTACTGTTCAGTATGCGCATAAGAGTTACGAGGAACCATTGAGGCATCCTGTGCGGCTATCACACCAGCAAAACTGACAGCCGTAGTTTGGTCAGCAGTTCGGTGGCATCGGCATTGTTTGGGTGCTAATGGGGATCACTTTGAACACACAAAATAACCTTCCCCCTGTGCAAGAATTGTAATGGTATGTCATTTTGTTCCATTAATATTGACTAGTAAGAGCCTCCGTGGCTCAGACGGCAGTGCGTCGGCCTCTCATCGCTGGATACCGTGGTTCAAATCCCGGTTCACTCCATGTGAGATTTGTGCTGGACAAAGCGGAGGCGGGACAGGTTTTCCTCCGGGTACTCCGGTTTTCCCTGTCATCTTTCATTCCAGCAACACTCTCCATTATCATTTCATTGCATCTATCAGTCATTAATAATCACCTTGGGAGTGGCGACCCCATTGTAATACTAGCCTATATATGTTTCATTCATTACATTCCTGACCCAGTCTAAGACTGGAAAACTGGTTGTAGGTTTTCATTTTCAGTATTGACTATTAAAGAGTGTCACATTTTTCTGGACCTCTCTGCATTATGCTGTTCCTTTTCTGTTAGAAGAATACAGTAAAACCTCGTTAATTCGAAGTCGTTGGGACTCAAAAATCAGACTTCGAATTACGTGATTTCGAATTAACCGCCAATCCGCAATTCAGAAGTACCAACCTTTGCCGCGTTATAAAATATTCTAAGGCCCGTTACTGCATGCATTTAACCTTGATTCACAGTTTATACCTTTCAAATGCCATGAAAAAAGAACTATTTCCAAAATGTATCCAAGAAGGTGCATTTACAGTATTCAAATAATACACTCAGATATCTCACTGGTAAACCTCACGCAACGAAAGAAAGAAAAAAAAGTACGATTCGAAGACGAGGAGAAATCTATGCACGCTTCCATGTGCAAGTGCTTTATTGATTGGATTACTATACTGTATGCATTTTAGATGCCTTGTATTTACACAGAAAGTACCCGATGCCCTTAAAATCAAACTTTCCTATGACTCTATCCTTGTACGATTTCCCGCCGTGGCACTTCTCTCGTACTTCAGAAATGTAAACACTTGCCGCGTCACGAAGTATTCTAAGACCCATTAATACATGCAATCACCTCAATTCACAGTTTAAACCTTTCTAATGCCATGGAAAAAACTATTTCCGAAATCTATCCAACAAGGTGCATTTACAATGTTCAAATAATGCACTTGGATAAATCATTGACAAACATAACCTCACGCAACGAAAGAAAAAAAATCGCACAATCCAAAGACGAGGATAAATTATGCCGGTTCCCCTGTGCAAATGCATTATTTTTTGGTTTTCTTTACTGTTTGCATTTTTATTATACATGCTTTGTACTGGCATGGAAAGTGCCCGACGCTCTTAAAACATTGTGGCTTATCGAAGTTTCCTATGACGAGGGGATAAAGTATCTCGCTTCCATGTGCATTGCAACGCACTACTTTGACCCCCATCCCCCATACTACGATTTCCCGGCTGGCAATTTCTCCTTTAAAACCATAAGACCGTTTGGGCTCGCATTGAAATAAAACAATGCAGTTTCACCGGCAATGTCAATTTTGTTCGGTGCCTTCGAATTTATTATATTTGCCACGTTTTTTCGTCAACTGTCGGCATCGCCAGTGTTCGCGGATTCTGTTTTCCCGCACACTGTATGTTGCGTGATATTACGGCGTTCCTTAGAAGATTGAACACAAAATAATTCCGATTTCATTCAACTTAGCAATCATGAAGCGCACTGTAGACCCACCGAAGTGAGTGTAAGTGCGGAAAGCTACCCCTCCACGTTCCGGAACGCACGTTCTATTATGACGCGGAGCGGATACATTTCGAGTTGAAATTACTCTGTAACATACTATTGTTTTAAAATGTAAAGGCAGTTTTGAATTAAAAGTCTGAATTTCGGTAATGGGGCCGACATTGTACTTCGAATTACGAATTATCCGTATTTCGAATTAAACAATTGAAATAACATGCAAAACTGTATCTCATGTTTCCGGGAACGAGAGCTTCTTCGAATTAGGCGGGATTTTGAATTAACCGATTTCAAATTATCGAGGTTCTACTGTATTCCTCTCTAACATATTCTGACTGAAGTGCAAGCATAGCCCACAGCAGCAGAAATTACCTTCTGATCACAGTCTGTAGTAGACTTTGACAAGAATTAAAAATCAGGAACAAACTAAGCACACCATTACAGCGTTGTGTAATAAAAGGGTTTGTTAAATAGTAGAACAGTCACACCTTTACAATACAAGTTCAAAATTAAGGTCGACAATACAGAAAAGAATACGAAGATTTTTACTTGTAATATAAGGTTCTCATGGAGATGGACACAGAAAGAAGTCATAGCTAAATCACACCACGGAATGGACAAACATCCACAAAGCCCAGCATTGACGAGCGTTTGCCATCGTGGCAGTGGCAACGCCTCCTCCTAGTGCCATAGCCAGTCCCCTAGACTTTGGGGATCACCCTGAAGAAAGTACCCCCCTCTTCTTTGGCTAATCCGAAGATTTGATCGGTGTTGCTGATGCCATCCAGGTTTTAATGTTTTAGAGACATGACATTGATGGTCTACCAACGCCTGTAAACTGTATTTTCCACCTTGTAGAACATGGCCTAAGTATGCTGTTTTCCTGGCTTTGATTGGTATATTTGCCAGCTCTAGCTGTCCATAACACTTCATTATTTAAGGGATCTATCCAGGGTATTCTGAGCATTCTGCTAAGTAATGACATTTCAAAGGCCTCTAATCTGTTCATAGAGAAAGCTTCACCAGTCCAAGACTCTACTCCATAAAGCAGTGGTGCCCAGATACAACATTTCAACAGGTTTTGCCTGAGTCTAAGGTTTAAAGTATCATCACAAAAGAATGAACGCGTCTTTTTGAAAGATCATATAGATATCTTTTTCAGAGTGCACATTGTCTGTTATGATGGGTACTTTAACTGACTTGATTCTATACATTAAATATATAATGAAATACAGGCACGTTCATGGTCGCTTCTGCTGATTCCATGAACTTAGTATTTTGTGGTGTTGATAATAATCATAATATCCTAATCCATTGAGTTGAACTCTACTGAGCAGTTCTTGAAGATCTTCAATGGTGTTACACATAATTAGGGTATTATTTGCATACAGTAAAACCTTGATGCATCGTTTTACAAGGGGGAGGAGGAAAATGACAATGGATGCACCAAAACTATAAATACGGGTAACAAAAAATAGCGGGAACACAAAGTAATAAAATACGGGAGACATAGCTCGTTGTGAAAATCTCATAATAATAATAATAATAATAATAATAATAATAATAATAATAATAATAATAATAATAACAACAACAACAACGATGTGTGACCTTCAGAGAGGCCTGATACAGGTCTTTTGAGTTGTCGCATGATAGGCAATCTATGCGCCTATGAAAATGTGGTCCTACAAATCATGAATTCTAATGCCAAAGTCGGCACACACACAGCCCCTAAACTGTCAGAATTAACTAAGGAAAGTTAAAATCTCCAACCCAATCGGGACCCCTTGGACCAAAAGACCAACATGCCCTAACCACTTAGCCATGGAGCAGAACATACTATACATAATGACATCTAAATATGGCAACCACGATATAGGCCTACGCAATGAAAATAAAAAGCGTGAATTTTATAGAGTTTCGTTTCACTTTTCTTTACATCTTGTAATAATTGAAAACTTTTAACGTTAGTTCTCTTATTGCAAATTAATGATATACGTGGATAGTATGCCGATAACCTGTATTTTGTTAAAGATTCTGTAGACCCTTCGCAGACTTTACGTTAGAGATCCAATGCGGTGCGGCTCGGATGATGTCTCAGAGGTTAGAAATTCAACACGGCATGTCTTTGACGATGTTACAGTGGGGCTGCCAACTTAAGAACTAGTTACAAGATCAGGCTAGCGAAAATATTATTGGTCTGGCTTGGTTAGGTACGGCTTGTAACAAGACAATTGGGCAGGGGGCAACAAAGCAGTCAACAGGCATCTAGCATCCCACACACTCCACAAGGTACGACGCGATTAATCACCCTGTGACTAATTAAGAAGTACCCGGCACACGCTGTGACTATTTTAAACTGTGCAATTTTGTTATTTTTAACCAAGATGGCAGTCCTAGCTGGCCAATAGCAACACAGAAAATGGTGGCAATCTGAGTTTTTAAAGTGCCTCCGTTTTAATTCCTGTAAATAAGAATACTTCTACGGGTCAGTTAGTGGGTCGCGGCGAAGCATTGGCGCTAGGAGACTCATAGTGAGGTTGCGCGTGAATAACCTGCGCATAGCAGTCCAGCCTACAAGATCCTTGCTCAAGGCTAGCAACTCTGAATCGCTCGTACATTTAATAATCCTGCCTTTGGGTGCGGTGAGCCCGTATTACTAACAGCATATAAAATGACTGAGTGCGAGTCGAAACAGTTACGGCATCCCCCCAAAAGTGACCTGCAGTTTCTGGTGTTCTCGTCCTGGGGAACTGTGAAAAATAGAAAACTGGGGAGATCCTTGATTCACAGCCCAACCCAGAAGACTGGAAATGGGAAATGAAGGAGTAAGAAGAATATAAAAATAACCTCTGCGAGCTTCTTCGACATGTATATGCCAAATTAACAGGTCAGCCCAAGTCTAATGAAAAAGTAGGCACATAAAAAGTAAATTGCTTGAAATAAGGTTTTTCAATTTCTCATGGTACATATTTTATAATTCTTAGTGCATATAGCCTGGTTTTTCAATGCATATGAATTGACCCCCTAGCAATTATTATTAGCGTATGTTAACACACACAAAACAATACAAAGATTAAATATACATGAACAGAAAGCAAAAAGTGACTGGATCAGTGGCAGTAATGTAATGAGAAGTGTCTGCCAACATAAAATAAGTGTTCCAATGGTTTCAAGTATATGCCTAGTCTTTACAGACTATGTACAATTTTTTAAGAAGTTCCTTGTCTTTACTGTTAACCCTTTCCACTCAAATTATTTGTAAGTCCTGATTTCTCCAAACTCTTATTTATTTCTATGAGCATTCTTCATATTTTAGAACCTGGTTTTAAGTACTGGTTGTAACAACATATTCATGAAGCAACTGTAAAATTAATGAATGTATGGTATTTACATGACACAAAGTAATGTTTTTCACTTTCTTAACGGTATGTCTTGAGTGTGTGGAAGAGTTCAAAGCAAATGCCCGGATGGAGCCCTGGTTGCTTATCCAACCAGTCTTCACTAAAATAATCCTGCATTTCTGCCTTACTGTTCATCCCCATGTTGATAATTACACCAATAAATGCTTTCAGCTCTTCTGAAGTCACAGCTCTCCAAGAAAACCAGATAGATCTCTTCTGGAGTGGGGTATTTTGCTGTACTTTCATTTCAGCAAATTTGTTTATCTCATGGACAATAGAGGTTAGCAACTGATCAGTAAAAAATGGCTGCCAGTACTCTAGTTCTATTTTACGTACATTGCCACAACTTATGAATCCACTGACTAACCTGTAAGGAAATTTGGGTAATCCTGCATGACCCATTCTCCACAATCTCCAAGGTATGTTTGAAGTCAGCACTGTATGACTGGGACCAGGACGAGTCATAATACTATCGCCTCCTCCATGATTTTTGCGACGCTGATATCAACATCGTCACTTAAATCACTAATGGATATATCACTTTCATCACCAGATTCAAAATTTTCATCACTTTCATGGTCAGTATTATAAAAATCAGCCGAAATAGATGAAAAAATCTCAGCTTCGGTCAGACTGTGTGCTACCATGTTGCTTCATGTGACTGCCTTCCGTTGTCAAGGAAACGGAGCAATTTTGCCGAGCAAAGAGAAACTAACACACTCCTATTTGGTTTCTTTCGGTTTCCGGAAGGGACCAGCACTTACGAAATGAAGTACAAAAGCCCTGGCATGCCAGGTACCCTAGCAACGAGTGGCGAAACACTGGGTCGACACATGAGCGGAAAGGGTTAAACAACAAAGACCTTAGACCCATGAATCCAGTCTGAATACTTACCCTGGAAATGTGTCCTGACATACGGCAAGAGCCAGAGCAGCAGTTGTAGTGCTCGTGAGCTCAGAGCGAGGTTAGTGCTCGTGATAGTCTTAAGTCCCGCCACCTGAAGAGCTCCAGCACCCAGCACGAGCTGACAACACTTGGAATTGAACAGCTGGAGCAGCTCGGCAAGATGTCGGCACAGGTTGTGAGCCATGAGAGACAGGTCCTCGGCACACGCGCAGTACTCGGCAACCATCTTGAGCATCAGGAGGACTGTCCTAAAAGCACGAGACGGTTCACTGAACTAAATGCTTTATGAACATATACTGTATACTTCATACCACTTCATACCACAAAGTTTTATCTCCTGAAAGGCAACATAGTCGAAATACTGAAGATGAATATAATTTCCTTTGTATTCACTTTTCCTAATGTGGCTGTAGTAGTAGTAAATTTTTTATAATAGTTGCAAACAATTTGACAATGCAAGGAGCTGAATATTTAAAAGATTGCATAAGTTTTATGACTTAACAAGAACCGGGTAATAATTGATTTAGTCTGTGTATTTCAGTTACATAAGCTTTAAGGTATACACACAATTGTAAATAACATAAAACTTAGTTTAGAAGGTCCTGTTTATGTACATACAATTAGTATAAGAATTTTAATGTAGCTATCAAAAATGTCCTGCAACAATCTCCTAGGCTGATGATGGCAAATTAAGTTGCTGAAACCGGTACCAGAAATGACATTAAATAAAAATGTGGTGTTTTAATAATTTAACTATTTTGTAGTGTTGAACAGGTGGGAAATCCTACCCTTACCTTTGATTGTAAATTTCGATTCAATAGGACCAAAAATGAATTTCTTGATATTAAATAAAAAAATTTAAAAAACGCATGAGTGGATTTATGTTGATCGAGCCTTAAGTGTCCTCATCACAACTCCGACTGGTGTAAACAAAAGTCGGGATAACATGTTTTAGCAATAAGTGCAATGATAGAAGTTGCTAAATCCCTACAAATAAAGGCTGAAGTAAACTATTGTTTAATTTTAATAAGGTAATGAAATAAAATAAAAATGGGGTGATACTTCTCCTTTTCAAGATACAGTGGTGTGCATAACTAATTTCAGAGGTTAGGATATGTATTTTCGCATCTTGTTAAATTTCAGAAAGGCTGTTCCCATGTAAATTGATAGTGAAAATGTTAAGCTGCGTTTACACTAGTGAAACTTCCTCGCGAAAGTCGCTCGGGTGAAACTTACTCGCTTCGAGTGAAATTTCGCACTATCCAAAACAGAGCACAATTCAGAGCGAAAAATAGCGTGAGTGGGGCGAGCCACCTTCGACAAGCCTGAACGCTTCTGTTCTTGTTTTGCAGCCAACATGGAAACTTGTTATGTCCTTCCAGCTGCTGCAGCCGCGTTTTTCATCATATCAATCTCATTTTTGATCAAGAAAGGGAAGAAGAAAAATCGGCGCCCTCGACGATGGTGGAGCAAACAATTATTCCTTGGAAGAAGCCAATATGGGAACAGCCTTATGAAAGAAATGGTACAGGAACAATTTGATGATAAAATTAAGAACTTCGTCCGCATGAGTACCCAAGATTTTGAACAACCCGTTTCACTCATCAGTCAAAAAGTTGAAAAACGAGACACAACATTCAGAGAAGCAGTAACAGTGACAGAAAGTTTGGCCGTCACATTGTGTTTCTTAACAACTGGTGATTCATACACAAGTTTGCAGTATTTATTTAAAATATCAAAGTGCACAATATCGAAAATCGTCCCAGAAGTTTGTGATGCGTTGATTGAAACACTTCAGGATTATGTGAAGGTATGGATAATAATTAATCGTATTTAAAACAGTAAATCGACTCGTATTATATATGTATTTAAAACAAGTCAAATGAACAAATAGGAATGCTAATAATTAAAAATCACACAATATTAATTCAATTTAGAAATACATTTCGTATCCCAACCGCACCCATTTAAAAAATAGCGTTTGATATATTTAATTGTTGTGGATCAATACAAAAAATGGGTGAAAATGTAAAATAAAGATAAAATAATGGAAAAAAAATCACAAACCAAGTAAAATTAGTCACAAGCGCAATAGCCCATCTAACTATGACGAATCCAAATGTTCAGGGCTTGTGCCTTCTGAATGTGGTGTTGTCTGGCCACTAGTGGAAGTTCTTCACAATGACCCAAGAATGCTTCAAAATAGGTACCGGTAGTTTAATAAAAGTAATGAAACGACACAATTTTGCATTATAAACGAATAGTAATAGCTTGCCTGATCCAGTGACTCTCCTCTTATTTTCTTTCGATCTTTCACTTCGATATGATCCCAGTAGCGCTTTCATCTTTGCTTTCACTGTAGAGATAGAAAAGTTTAGTTGAGAACTAATTTCCTTCCGCGCATCTTCTCTTTTATTGCGATTGAAATAGTTTTTGTTTTTCGGTTTCCACATAAAATCTCTTATTTTGGTAGAGCTCGATGAGCTGCAAGCACTGTTCTTGATTCATCCCTCACGCAACTACGGGGATCAGGTTTACACTGAAAGAAATTCGACGAGCGAAACCCTTTGATGCGCGGACAAAAACCGACTGACCTCCGGCTCGCAGCGAGGGCCCTTACTCCCCAATTACTCAGGGGTGAGGGAGCGTCTACACTAGGCGTAATTCCCTCGCAAAATTATTTTGCGAGGAATTGCGCTTAGTGTAAACACAGCTTTATTATTCTACAGGTAGCTTGAAATATCTTTTCATAACACGTGCGTGGTAAACCTAGGTTATTACAAGTAATGAAAATCATTTTTTCCATATTGAAATTAAGAGATCGTTTACATCAGCTGTTATTTTGAACGAGTTAACTGCTATCAACCACGTTATTCACGCATTTATTTCGAAAACTTGTTATTTTCTTTAGAGAATAGCAGTTGTTGGGTATTACTAATCGACTTCAACATCGCCTTTGAATGTCGACGACAGAGCTCACAAATGCACATAGTGAGAAAACTATACCGTACCAAAGATGATCGATCGCATTTTGTGGTAAACGTTTCAATTTCCTTATTTAAACAGCGTCACCAATCCTAACTTAACCCTACTATACATATGATGAAAACATACTTCAAGCGCCAGTAGAGAAATGATAAGCTGCTCACTATACATTTACATGAAAATAACATTTTCGTAATTTATCCAGACGCGAGAAAATCAATTATTCACTCTGCCATATCTCGAGGCGCATCCCATTTTTACTTAATTGCAGTATTTAGCATTTAAATTAAGCGATCGTTTAGTCAACCTTCATTTTTAATGAGTTAAGAACTGTTATCGGATACGTTATTTACTCATTTATTACGAAAATATGTTCTCCTTCATTTCAAATTTTCTCTACGGAACAGCAGTCGAGGGGTATTACTAACATACTCCAACATCGCCTTCGAATGACGACGAGAGAACTCGCTAGTGAACATAGCGAGGAAGCGATACCGAAGATAATCGATTGCATGCAACATAATTGCTGGGTGCATAAATATCGATAACGGAAAAAATAATGCGCGCTTAATCGCTCGTAATAACGGATGCATCAGTGATAGGGCTCTCGCTATAACCCAAGGATAATACACAGTTTAATATAGGAATTTTGAAGGGACAGCAAAATACTGTCGGTATAATGGGGTTCTCGTTATATGCCGTACTCGCTATAGCGGATTTCTACTGTATATACATGTATGGGCCTAGTTCAACTGCCTGTACTGAAGTTGTTTTCATCACCCCCTTTTTTTGTAATGTAATCACCTCACCATCTTGGGCTAATATTTTTGTGTAACTTATCTTAAACTCGCATTGGAAATTATTCCTGCAATTGTTTTCCCCCACTGGGCAGAAATGTACACAGTATATTTATTGAAGTAAAAGTAATTGTTATTACTGAAACTATCACATCCTTTAAATGTCTGACTTGTTGGATGAACGGTAAGCATACTGACCTTTGGTACAGAGGGTCCCGGGTTCGATTCCCGGCCGGGTCGGGGATTTTAACCTTCATTGGTTAATTCCAATGGCTCGGGGGTTGGGTGTTTGTGCTGTCCCCAACATCCCTGCAACTCACACACCACTAACAACACTATTCACCACCACAATAACATGAGGTTACCTACACATGGTAGATACCACCCACCCTCATCGGAGAGTATGCCTTACAAGGGTTGCACCTGGCTAGAAATAGCCACACACTAAATTACTACTTCCTGTAACTACATTTATCGTTGCCATTATCTACATTCCCGGAACCCTCTGGCGTTATTATCTTGCAATGCATATGCTTGCTATTATAACTGTTTCTTCTTCTTCTTCTTCTTCTTCTTATTGCTCTCTTAACATGTTCTCAATAATCAAACTCAGACGTGCCCAACCACCCGTATCACTTTGGTGCTAGTTACAATTGAGAAATCTCTCTTTTGAGTCCAGATAAAATTAATCTGGCTTTCGTGGCCACCACTGGGTATGTGATGAGATTGAAATTGTTTCCTAAAGAATGTATTGCCAATGGGTAGATCATTTGGATCTACAAAATCAAGAACTTGACATCTATCTGCATTTCAAGTTCCATACTCGTGACACTATCTTATATTTTTTTGCTAGTGGTTTAACGTAACACTAACACATCAAACATTTTCGGCGATGGAAGGAAGGGAAAGTGCTAGAATTGGGGAGGCAATGACTGTGGCCTTAATTGAGGTACGGTCCCAGCATTTGCCTGGTATGAAAATGGGAAAACAACAGAAAACCTTCTTCAGGGCTGTCGACAGTGCGATTCAAACTCACCATCTCCTGAATGCAAGCTCACAGGTACGCAACCCTAACCTCACGGCCAACTCCCTCGGTGTATCCATCATTAGTGCTTGCAACATGCACATTGACGTCACCACATAAGAACAACAAGTCTTCTTCACTGCATATTCCTATGGTGTCCAGAAATTTGTTCCAGAGAATATCTTTGTCTGCTTCACCACAGCCAGTCTGCGGAGCATAAGCAGAAGGGATAGGGAGACAGCGAGTTGCAGTATTCATGATGTCTGATATTAATCGATCAGAGTAGCAGTGGACAGCTGCTCTTCACTCATGCAATTCCTTGGTTGTAGGTTAACATGTGGTGAATGAGCTTGTATCTCTTTCCTATATACCGGGATGTCCGTCCCATCCACAAGGTTTCTTAGATACAAGCAATATCTGCATCAGCCAATTGTCTGGTATGAACAGTCAAAGTGCCAATATTTTAGAAGGCAATGTTCACTTATTTATATTGGACTCAATTCTTTAAGCAACCTGCCAGGCCGAGTGGCTCAGACAGTTGAGGCACTAACCTTCCAACCCCAACTTGGCAGGTTCGATCCTGGCTCAGTTCGGTAGTACTTGAAGGTGCTCAAATACGTCAGCCTCCTGTTGGAAGATTTACTGGCATGTAAAAGAACTCAAATTCTGGCAGATAGGCATCTCTGAAAATCATATAAGTAGTTAGTTGGGCATAAAGCCAATAATGTTACTATTATTTAATCAAACTGATTCCTGGCTCAGTAGCTTTTGCCCATTTATCGCATTGGCTGTGCATAGCTTTTTGAATTAGCTACGAAATGCTTGTCTAGAAAGGTAGTGTCTACAAGTGTCAGAAATCTGAGCTCTAAAGAATATAATATATGCTTATGCCTGGTAATTGGATCTTTATTATAACAAAATCATTAAAAACTACTGAAAAGAGAGCCGCTTACCCAACAACAGCATACTTCTCCTCGCCGACGAAGAGGAAGCTGGCTGGCCGCCGAGACCCACTATCTCCTTCAGCATCTCGTTTTTCCAGAGAAAAGTTACCTGGGAAATAAAAAGAAATTAGACTACATTACAGGTATCATCATTATCATCTTTCTTACAAAAGTGCAGTTTATAGTTTAATATACCAGCAAAAGGGTAGACATAATTCTTACAAAACTAGTAAATTCAAATATAGAAGAGAGAAGACTTCTTTGAAATTTTGAATGAAGTATGGAATGCTTTAAGATCTAGATCTGACATTACAAGACATTTTCAAATATGTTCTCCTGAGTTGGCAGCAATTCTTCTCTACTCAACTCCTCCCTGTTAGTCTCTTCATTCCTTCATACGAGCATGCTGATCTGTCTCTCCCGACATCTATCATTCTTTCCATGATGCTTATTATAAAAACTACTGAGCTTGGCCAATTAACTAATCTCAGCGCTTCCTTACTGTTGCCAGCAGAGATCATCTTTCGCTTATTCTTCAGAGAATCTTCTCATCTGTCATTCTAGCAGTCCACAATCTTTCATCCTCCTCCAGCACTACAACTCAAATGCCTCCACAAGTCTCCTATTGCTTGCACCAATATTCCATATGACTAGATTCTTATAAAAAGGCTACCTTCACCTGTGCAATTCTACTCTTTATACCGGCTGAACTTTTGCTTTCTGTAGTGATTCATCTTCCTAACTAGGTAAGTATATTTACCCGTTTCAGCGATATATCTCTGCAAATGGTTATGAGGGTATTGAGGAGTTGTAGTAAGGATGCAAAGGAGAGGGCACATAAGTCTCTGGTAAAACTCCAACTAGAGTATGGGACTCTCACAAGGATTACTTTATTTGAGAACTGGAAAAAAAGTCCAAAGAAAAGCAGCTTGATTTGCTCTGGGTGATTTCCGACAAAATAGTAGTGTTACATAAAATCAGCTTCATGGTCCATATCACACTTCAACAGATTCACAATTAAGTATTTATTATTTTCCACCTAGTCGATACAATGATTGCTTAAGGCAATTTAATGGTTAAAAGTGGTACATGTTTCGTGTATTATCAACATCTTCAGCCACATAACCCTGTTTAGATGAAAAATATATAAATTGACAAAGTAATGCTTAAGAGGAAGTGTTCTTAAAATTGACATAAGATTGACAACATTAAAACAAACAAAAACTCAAGAGAAAATATATAAATTATTTCTAGAATTGAAAGTAGTTGTCCAGGAAACACTTGAACAATATTCCATAGAGAATATGTCCTAAATGAATATTCTTTTCTTAATAATTCATGAAAAAAGGTCAATTTATAAATTAAAAATTATACAAGTTATAAGTAACTGTCAAAATGAAGAAATCCAGATATCACAATGTGGCTCTTATTATTAATGCAGATGAAAATATAACTAATTCCTAGTTGTCAATTCTTATTAAGCCTGCTTTCCTTTGGTGCAGTAACTCCTGTCATTCTTTCACAGTCTTGTGTCTGGTGTAATATTGATGATGTGTTCTTCCTTGCTCTTGCACCTGAGGAGGTGGAGGAGCAGGGGATATAGGTGTGTCAAGAACCTCCTTGCTGTCACCTATAGCTTCAATTGAGGAGGAATAAGTTGTAGGGCTATCTGTATGTGGAGAAATTCCAATTCTTTTTTCGTGATTTTTCTCAAGCATTTTCAAATATACTAGAACTTGATAATATAAAGGATTCTTATATTCTACAGCCTCATTAAGGTTATCATTTTTCTTTATAAGTTGGTCTAGATGAATGTATAGATCTTCATATGTGTTCATTAAGCTGCCCTTCTTTAATTTCTTTATGATGGTCAGATCTTGTTCTATGTTGGTAAATTTATGACCTGTGACAGTCATGTGTGATCCCATAGCTGAGGATCTTCTATGTTCTTCAGCATTCACATGTTCCAAATATCTAACTTAAAAATTGCGGCCAGATTGTCCTATGTATGTATTCTTGCATTCAAAGCATGTGAGTTTATATATTCCCAAATCAAAAAAATTATCTTTTTCCGAGAGATTTATTGTATCATGGTTGAAAATACTATGTTTCATGTTGTTATTGGTGGAAAATGCAATTTTGAAATTTTTTCTCTTAAATAAATTTGTTATTACGTGTATGTTTGGATTATTATATGTGAACTTGATGTATTTTTCAGTTTTACTAGGTTCGATTGCTAATTTGGATTGCTGCTTCTCCGAAAATTTATTAATTATTTTATCAATCATGTTATTGTTGAAACCATTCAAGAGGGCTTGTTGTCGGATAAACAACAGTTCTTTATTCCTTTCAGATTTGGATAAAGGAATACTAAACGCTCTGTTAACGTAACTATAATATGCTGATCTTTTCTGTGCCTCAGGGTGTAACGAGTTGTTCTTGATAGTTTGTACCAAGCGTTATAGAATATTCAATGATGTGAATTGTCCATCTTGTGCATTCATGCAGTTGTGATGTTGAATGATTTACATCGAAATATTGTAGTGTGTAATTAGTTTCTTTAATACTAATCTCGTTATATGATACTAAATAGGTGCAGATGCTCCCTCTTTGTAGTTGTGTTGTTGGACATGCCAGTAATATAGTGCTGTTGACTAGTCGATGTGTACTGTTAGGGAGCACGTTGTGCACGACGCCCTAGAATGCTTGGTACAAACATACCCATGAACGTATGCAACGATTTACCAACATTAATTAAACTCCAACGTGTACCTGAAGAATACTATGAACATTTTAACTTATAGAAATTGTATTTTAACAAATTATGTGTTACTCACCAACAGTACATCAGAATTTTAAGTAGCATATACATGTCACATAAACATAGACGCTTGTTTTTAAAAGCAGAGGACACTTAATATCATTGTATATTTTAATATCATAGGACATTCTTCATTAGATTTAGCAATGTTTTTAAAGTATATGTTAAGTTAACTTTCGATCTTATGACCAGCTGAGGATGACCTCTGTGAAGGTCGAAACCGGTACTGTATAGTAATGAGATATAATAAAGTATTGATTAGGTGGAAGGTACCCATTCTTTATAATTGTGAAAACCATACATAATGATGAAATCCCTTCTTTTCTTAATCTTCCATTGCAATTTGGTCACCAGTATACTGAACATAGTTTCTCGAAATCCTGTACTGCGCAAATTATGCCTACATCGACTTTTAAAAGTTATGTTGAACTCAAGAATATGTCTTAGAATGTATCGATTCTCAAAAGTTTTCAAATGCATTATATTCAATCCTGCCCGTCACTAATCACAATCAATTTGGAAAGAGAAAAATTATAATTACAACTTCAGAAATCACAGTTATTCTGACCCTGAGCTCAGCTAGAAAGCGTGCTCACTGCACAAGTCAGTACGACTGAAAAATTATAAACTTATTAAATGTAACATGCACAAATAAAACGACTGTGGTTTTTATGCCATTTTAACACAAAAACGTAAAATTCCCTGTCTTATATTAGGACCAAAATTGTAATAGGTAATCCTAAGACCTCCCATGGCTTTATGTAGGTCTATGGAAGGTGCAACATCTGTTCTGGTCTTATTAACATAATCATATACGATAATATTAAAATACTAGATTTGTGTTAAGGAGTAGTTTCGATTCCTGCCTGAAAGCCCAGGGACTACTCAGTGCCATAGGGAAGTGCCGGAAACCTGTTCGGCGTTACAACCGAAAAAAAATGTAAAAACAAACATCTAATCCTGGACAAAATGGAGACGTTTTACAAGTACGAACATTGGATGAAACTCGTTTCATCTTCAAGTGTAGCTGTCAAAATGCACTCTGCCTCCTTTCGACTGCTGTATGATTTCACTTTACAAAGGTGAAAAAATGAGTGTATCCTCCTAATTCAATACATCATATTATATTCCATCATTAGAAGGAGTAATCAAATTCAGACGTTTTGGCTCGTGAAAAAGGGGGGGGGGGGGGGTTGAAATAATATTACATAATACAAGCTAAAACCCTTCCCTGCAAATCATGTGACCTTTATCTCAAATATTATTATAATATTTATAGATCCACCTGTTCAATACAATGCAATTTTTTTTTTTAATAGCCTCTACCTCAGCCACTAAAGTAAAGTAAACTCGTGTCCTCATCCTGAGGTGGTGCAGCTCTTTTCAGGCACACCCCCATTGGAGGTGAGCTGCATGTACCATGTCAACCACATACCAGCCCTCCTGCCAGTTTTAAATTCCTGGCAGTACCGGGAATCGAACCCGGGCCCCTGAGGACGGCAGCGAATAACACTAACCGTTGCGCTACGGAGGCGGACACCTCAGCCACTGTGGTAATAATATCCAAGTCCCTTTTTTCACTAGGCCAGTTATACTTTGGATCCTTATTCAGGAGTTCCGTTTCTATTCCAGAAAACTGCATGTTGGTTAAATTAACAATTGTAGGTGTGTTGACATTTGAAGGACTTGTTCTTTGTTTGTTTATCTGCATTCTGTACAATGGACTGTGTTTGAGATTCTTTTAAATGTGATAATTTCTTATCTAATGTAGTCTGCTTCTTGTCCAGTAAAACCATCATTTTGTAAAGAGTTCCATTCTAATGGGGTAATGCCTGAGCTACTGTTAAATAAATTTTATATAGTTGTAAGTTTAATTGGGATTTCTTCTTTATAGTGACCTAATTTCATTCCTTAACCATATTACATTCACTTTGTTTTGGACTTTGTTCATACTGGAAACGGTTAAGTTTTTTCTTTGTGTAGGTTTCAAAAATTTTGAGATCAATTTTAGTTTTAAACATTGTTTTTAAAATGTTATGTCTTTAGACAACTTGCATATTTTAATTTTAAGATCGATAAACCTATTTAATTTGAATTTTGCCTGGTTGGCTACTAAGTTACAAGTAACTATACAAGTATTGTATTGTATTGTATTGAACAGGTGGATCTATAAATATTATAATAATATTTGAGATATACATCAACTTCAATACGGAACCAAAATGAGAATAGTTACTTGTAACCATGTGACCTTGCTGCGGTGGGGAGGCTTGCGAGTCCCAATGAAGCAGATAGCCGAGCTGCAGGTGCAACCATATCGGATGGGTATCTGTTGAGAGACCAGACTAAGGATTGGTTCATCGAAAGGGCGGTAGCAGCCTTTCAGTAGTTGCAAGGGCGGCAGTCTAGAATATTGACTGATATGGCCTTGTAATAACACTCAACATGGATTAGATCTGTTGATACTGCTACACGGCCGAAAGCAACGGGGAAACTACAGCCGTAACTAACTCCCGAGGACATGCAGCTCTCTCTGTACTGATGATGGCTTCCTCCTGGGTAAAATATTCTGGAGGTAAACTAATCCCCCATTTGGATCTCTGGGTGGGGACTACACGAGAGGGGGCGATCATCAGGAAGATGGATACCGACATTCTACGAGTCGGAGTGTGGAAAGTTAGAAGTTTGAATTGCTGTGGTAGGTTAGAGAATCTGAAAAGAGAGATGGATAGACTAAAATTAGATGCAGTTGGTATAAGTGAAGTACGTTGGCAAGAAGAACAGAATTTTTGGTCAGGCGACTACCGAATTATCAACACAAAATCAAACAAGGGTAATGCAGGAGTTGGTTTAATAATGAATAAGAAAATAGGGTAGCGGGTAAGCTACTATGATCAGCATAGTGAAAGAATTATTGTCGTCAAGATAGACACCAAACCAATGCCCACCACAATAGTGCAGGTCTATATGCCTACTTGTTCATCAAATGATGAGGAAATTGAAAGAATATATGAAGAGATAGAAGATTAATACAATATGTAAAAAGTGACGAGAATATAATTTTGATGGGAGACTGGAATGCAGTGGTAGGCCAAGGAAGAAAGGGTAATACAGTAGGAGAATTCGGATTGGGACAAAGGAACAAAAGAGGACGTTGAATTCTGCACCGATCATAATTTAGTCCTAGGCAATACTTGGTTCTAACACCACAAACGATGGCTGTATACGTGGACGAGACCTGGAGACACGGTAAGGTATCAAATAGACTTCATTATGATTCAGCAGAGATTCAGAAACCAGGTGTTGGATTGCAAAACTTTCCCAGGAGCAGGCGTGGACTCTGACCACAACTTGTTGGTCATGAAATGCCATCTGAAGTTGAAGAAATTGAAGAAAGGAAAGAGTGCAAAAAGATGGGATCTAAACAAGTTGAAAAAGTGCGAGGGATTGTTTCAAGGAAGATGCTGCAGAAGGGCTAAATGAAAAGGCTGAAGGAAACACAATAGAGGAAGAGTGGATAATCATGAAAAATGAAGTCAGTAGGGCTGCTGAAGAAATGTTAGGAAGGAAGAAAAGATCAACTAAGAATCAGTGGATAACTCAGGAGATCCTAGACCTGATTGATGAATGACGAACATACAAGAATTCTAGAAATGAAGAGGGCAGAAAAGAATACAGGCGATTAAAGAATCAAGTAGTTAGAAAGTGCAAGGTAGCTAAGGAAGAATGGCTGAAGGAGAAGTGCAAGGATGTTGAAGGTTGCATGGTCCTAGGAAAGGTAGATGCTGCATACAGGAAAATCAAGGAAACCTTTGGAGAAAGGAAATCTAGGTGTATGAATATTAAGAGCTCAGGTGGAAAGCCACTTCTAGGGAAAGAAGACAAAGCAGAAAGATGGCAGGAACATATCTAACAGTTGTATCATGGTAAAGATGTAGATAATTTGGTTCTGGAACAAGAAGAGGCTGTTGATGCTGGACCCAATTTTGAGGTCGGAGTTTGACAGAGCTGTGAGTGACCTAAATAGGAACAAGGCACCTGGAATTGATGACATTCCATTTGAATTACTGACTGCCTTAGGAGAAACCAGCATGACAAGGTTATTCCATGTAGTGTGTAAGATGTACGAGACAGGAGAAGTCCCATCCGATTTTCGGCAGAATGTTGTTATACCTATTCTCAAGAAAGCCGGTGCTGACAGGTGTGAAAACTACCTGCACCATTAGCTTAGTATCTCATGCCTGCAAAATTTTAACACGTATTATTTACAGAAGAATGGAAAAACAAGTTGAAGCTGAGTTGGGAGAAGATCAAATGTAGGAACACGTGAAGAAAACCTGACTTTACGTCTGATCTTAAAGGATTGAATCAAGAAGGATAAGCCCACGTACGTGGCATTCGATAATGCTGATTGGACCAAGCTACTTAAGATTCTGAAGGTGATTGGGATCTATCGAATTGGCTATTAAGGGCAGGGGATTTGATGTGATGGATTTCTACTAAGACAGACTTTCTGCCTGAATTTTCGACAGGAATTTCAACCTGTTTTGTATTGTTACAAAACCAATATTTTGTGAACTAAGAGGTCCGCAACCTCACTATGTGCATTTATTGTTCACTATAATTTGTTTTCATTTCTTTTCTTCTTAGGTTAACACAGTTTTTAGTTTCAATTATGTTCTGTATTAACCCCCGTTTCACTGAATTTTGTTGCAGTGAGTTGTTTTTTGCTCCACATGATGATGTAAATATTGTATATTGTGCTAATTTTGTTTCCGTCTAGGCTCTCTTTTGTTTTTTCATTTATTCCTTCATTATGTTTTTTTGGCATTTTTAGCTTGTATTATGTAATATTATTTCACCCCCCCTCCTCCCCCCCCCCCCCCTCCTTTAAAATGAAGATTGCTCAAAGGAGCCGAAACATGTCTGAATTTGTTTACTCCGTCTAATGATGGAATATATGATGTATTGAATTAGGAGGATACACTCATCTTTTTACCTTTGTAAAGTGAAAACCGTCAATACGGAATGACTCTAATATCTTTTAATTGCTTTATGATTTTCGAGGATTCTCTAAAAAATACCACTGGAATGCGATGCTAAGATGGTCCCTTAAGCACGTTCACCACCGATTGGTTTTCCAGTACTATACAGTACTGTACTTGTTCTAATTATTGCAATGACAGGACGTAAATACCAAAATCCATAAGTACGCTGTAGCCATCCTTTCGTGAGATACAGTTTCTTGATAAACACTTGATCGAGGATTTAGTGTTGACAGGACTGAAATTTCTGGACGGCTGATCCGGGAAATTGTTTCTTCGAGGAACGGATAATGCAGGATTTTTACAACATAATTTAATTAGGATGGTCACGGGACCACGCAATTTAAATGAATAATCCGGGAAAATGTAGGTTCTGGGAACGGATAATCGAGGTTTCACTGTATTCCTAACTGTTTTCTCTTCCTCTACAAAATACTTTTGTAGCGAGTAAAAGAACACTACCTGTCTCTGTGATGTGATTCACAAGATCCTGGAACTCCGCAGGTACTTCAGCCTGTTTCCATCTCTCACTATCCAGAATGAGATTCAATTTGTTCTTACGGTCTTGATGGAAACGTTGCACAAATCTGCTTGCCTGGAAAATGAAGATGACTAATTATGCACACAGTAGAAGAGGAAACACGAAAACATGGAAGCTGTACGATTCTATAGGGCACAACTGCTAAGGAACATGTATATCTTTCAGTACCTTCAATTTAAAAATTCAAATGTTGAAGATCAGCAATTAAAAATTCTACCACAGTACAACAAACTTCTGCACATTTAACATCCCTATAGTCAGTACGTATACATGTATAACCATTAGTTCTGTTTCTTATGCAGGGTCGGGGAGGAGGACACATGAATTTACATGGCATGTCTTTACAGCCGGATGCCCTGAGCTGATGAAGATGAAACGAATGATTGTGAATGAAGCTGGATAAGGAGGTGGAAGGGTCCCGCACTTGCCTGGAAGTGAAGATGGAAAGCCACTGAAAACCATTCTCAGGACAGGTTTTAGAACCCACTTGCCTCCCGAATGTGGAGCTTGGCTGCAAAGCCAGAGCATAGCCACTCTGCTTGATATTTAACACACGTTCAGTATCATTCATGAAATGTCAGGCCGAGTTAAACATTAATTTCTTGTAGTTAAATGAGGCTGCACAATTTATATGGTTCTTTCACTAATTTCTCCGAGATATTCCTTCATAAACAGTTTCTTTCCTTGACTCTTACTTTTCTTATCAGTTTTCTCATTTTTTGCATTATCAATCATTTATTAATAGTTGAAATACTCCTCTCAAAGAAAGGAGCCTAGATCATATAAAATACACTACCAAGCAAAATTTCATGTTAATTATACAATAGTTTCTTAATTACTACACATACGCAAATAATCACCCTATACTTTTTTCAAAATTTGCTAGCGAAAAGTTGGGTTGTGAGTATTATTTGCGTCAAGGCTGGTTCAGTGCTCCTGACATACAGATATCTGAAAGGTGGTACGTTACCACCCATCATGTTGGCAACTTTGTTCTTGCCACAAGTGAGAAGTATGTATAACATTTCTGTGGTGTTAGTTCAAGTCATAACACATGTTTAGGAGTTCTGGGTACAGGTTGGCTAAAGAAAAGCTTTACACATTATTGAAGAGAGAGTGTATTGGTAATAGCGCAAAAGTATGATGTGGACAAGAGTTGCAGTACATGATTGGAGAAAAAATAAATCTTGTCTTGAACAGACACACAGTAACTGCAAGGCATTTTATGGACAAAAAGCACAGTTTTCAGAAATCAAAAAACAGGATATGTGAATATGTGGCTGAAAAGGGACAATTTGTATGTACCATCATGAGTGAAATTTGTCTGCTGAAAGCTATAGCAATAAATAGTTTCCATCTTTTGGATCCAGCATGATCGGCAGCAGCTAACGGGATATTGTGTTCAATTAAAAATGAAGTGAACGAGCATTCCGCTCTTACTATATCAAGGTCGGCTCCAGCAGAGGTAAAAAACAAATTAATTTTCTGACTGCCATCCTTAAATTTTGTATTGGAGAACAGATTTAATGTGATTTACTAATTCTGTTCTTCCTCCGTGAGAAACATATTACACGAGCACATGGAATAGAATGGGAATGTTTTGCCTTTCGATGATCGTATAAAACAAGGAAATTCAGCAGAATATGCCTCCTTAAAAGATTGATAATATCATTTCTTAGTTGAACCCATTATGAACACCACTAAAAATACTAAATCGCTTACAAATTCGTCACACAATTCCACGAGTTTCAGAACTACTACTAATGTTACTCACTCCCACACACAAACAAAGCCTTTCAGCTGCTATGAAGCACGATGCAGTTACTCAAGTTGTTATATATAAATTCACAGCCTGCTACTTGTTTGGGAACATCTCAGTGAATATAATTATCGATATATTTACCCATCAAATTCCAAACACTGCATGTTGTATTTCCAGCTGCTACTGAGAGTCAAACAAATATGATTTGACCGCAGAAAGCGAAAACAAGCACAGATATTCAAAATCCGGACTATAACATTGTTCATCCATACAACGGTAAAACACACTCAAAATCCGTATATTTTACGGAAAAACCAGAATACTTGGCAGGTATGCATTTGTGATGATGCTAAAAGACAAAGTACTGAAGAGAAAGAAGAGGAGGATCCAGCAGAACCAACTTTTGGTGCAGCAGTGGAGGAAATAAATATTGTCCACTGGTATTTGTCCTCCTTCACTGCTGATGAAGACCTCAACCATATTGAGGAAAACTTCTTTCCACGAGACATCTAGGCAAGAGGAAGCAAACTACTGTACTGGACTATTTCAGAAAGTGCTTATTCTCACAGTTCTCATGATCTATTTTGCACAAATGACTTTAAAATCATGTTAGGCCTCTATTCCAACAATGTACAAGAGCAAGTCAGTAATACCTATTTCTCTTTTCCTTGATGCAGGTTGTGCTCCCAATGGTCCACTAAGGAATTTGTTAGGTGTGCTGTTTTTTATTCTTGTGTTAATTTGAGTGTTAATTTGAGTTTTTAGTATTAATATGTTCATTTATTACCTATTTCTTGTCATTACATTAGTTAAAGGCATAAATGTATTATTATTTCTTGAAACATATGGCCTATTTTCTTCAAACCCCCTTTTATGGAAGAAATATCAAATCCCTCCGAGATTCGTTAAAAGGGGGTTCTACTGTATATGTTTTGAAACAGTAGCATTGGTTTTTCTTCACCGGATTAAAGAAAAAAGTATATTTTATATATATATATATATATAAAGATGTAAAACAGTGGTTCAAAGAGTGAAAGACCGGGTAAGTTGGCCGCGCGGGTAGGGGCACGCAGCTGTGAGCTTGCACCCGGGCAATAGTGGGTTTGAGCCCCCATGTCGGCAGCCCTGAAGATGGTTTTCCGTGGTTTCCCATCTTCACACCAGGCTGTACTTTCATTAAGGCCACGGTCGCTTCCTTCCCACTCCTAAGTGTTTCCTAGCCCATCGTCGCCATAAGACCTGTCTGTGTCGGTGCGATGTAAAACAAACAAACCAACAAAAAAAAAGTGAAGGATATTGAAAGACAAACAATAAGGTCTGACTGTAAGAGGAAGAGAACACTGGTTGAATTTTGTAAAATAAGGGAAAATATGACATTAACCAAATCGCATCATTTGACAATCCTAGCTCGCAAAAGTTATTCGCAGCAAATGAATCCAATGATGAGCTGAGCTTGCGGTGATGCACTGCTGTATATCAATACATGTACTTCAGTTACTAACTCACAGATGCCACTTGTATGCGTTCTGAGCTGAAGTTTAGACATGTGGCTTCGGTTATTCCCCGTGCTCCGCACTCAGGTTATTACACATTTCTAGAACGAGAGTTCACCTTATTTTGCTCACGGCAGTTGCAATCATGGTGTCAAGCAGACGTGTTGATGAAAATGGAATACGAAAGCTAAATTGTTTTTTAGAGAGTGATAATGAAGACAGTGATGTTTGTGATGACGAAATAGACCCTGAAGGTCTTAGTTCGAGTTCGAGTGATGCGTGTAATAGAGCTGATGACACAAAAAGTGATACAAATAACGGTGGGCCAAGTCTTTCGAAACGAGTTCGTACCTCGGCGCAGACTAACTTGAATGACTGGAACTGGACAAAAAGTGACAATATCCCTGTAGTACATACGTTTAGTGAATACAGCGGGGTTAGTGATAACTTAAGAAAAAGTTACTGTGCAGATGACTGCCGTAATACAGGATTTAAATGTGTTTTCTCAGTGAACTGTTACGGTATTTAAATAGGATGCGAATGTGTTAAGGACTGAAATGTTAACAAAAAGGGAAATGAGAGGGATAATTTAGTGACTGATGGGAGTATATAAGAATAAAGCTCTAAGAAAAAAAAAAAAAAGAAAAAAAAAAAAAAAAGAGGAAAATCTCTGCATTTTATGCAATAAGGACACGGAAGTTGCTCACTTACTATAAGACTGTAAAGAAACAAGAAAGGTAAGAGAGAAATAAATAGATGGAAAGGATTTTGTAAGTAAAATTGATAATGAACATGAATTTTTCACCATTGCTAAATTAATAGACAGAGAATGGAATAGAGGAATATGGGAAAAGAAATTAAAAGAGGATGAAAAAAGAGAAAATAAGTAAGGAGAAGATACATAATTATGTGTAGGTGTAAGTAACAATAGATAAATTGTTGTACCGGTACTGTAGGATTGCTATTTTTTTTTTACTCAAGTTAACTATTAAACTACATGTGAATTAAATATAGGCACTCAGGCGTTCTTCCAGTTATTCTATTCATTCAAAAGGTAGACAATATAAGAACTAATACAACTTAGGGAGAGTAAGAAACATGCAGATAACGAGCTTTACGTCTAGGACAAAATAAACAAATAATCTGAAAAGATGAAAAACAAATCAAAATACAATCTAGAAAGAGATGAAACATATTTAATTGTAAATGTTTAATGTTATATATGCATGTCCCAAATCATAATGGAGTACAATACTCCCTCCCCAGGTTTGGTTGATCCGAGTATTCTATTCTAGATAAAGAAAAACAAATTGAACAGTGCAATTTTTTAACCCATAAAGGAATACCTCACCCCTTACTAAAACAAGTATTTACCAGATACATAGATACAGCTAAAAGCCTAATGGAATACTCTGATACAGCATCAAGTAAATTCATAAAAATAGTTTCTCTTAGCTATATCAATTTTAACAGGAAGGAAAGTGATTTTTTTATGATATACTGTAGATGCTGATTCCCATAGAAAACCTGGAATATTTTTATTTTATTCACTAGTTTGTCTCTCTTTTTACCTCTGAGGTTGCTTGTACATACTCATATATACACCCACATTTAAAAGCCACTGTGGCAATGCCCAGCATATAATTATATACTCTTCGTACAGTACTAAGAGAAAAGTATTTGTATGGCCTGTATGAGCATATGCAAAAACAGTGTATAACCAATGAGTCCTAGAAGCCTTGATCTTCCAGTTCTCTTGTATTTCACAATAAATATTTCATAACTTGAAACTTTTATGCATCACTTAAGTCTTAACTGCCATCTGTGTTAAGAATTTCAACTTTTGACAATGATATAGTCAAAGGACGAATGTAAATAATGTCAGGGAACATACAGACACCGTGAAAAATGACTGAGCCTTCGAATGGTCCTTTGTATTCTGAAATTGAAAATGGTCCATTGGGAGATTGAGAAAATAACGTAAGCAGCTCTGCTAGCGATTCTAATAGTGCAGAAAGCAATGTAGATTATGCCCAAGAAGAATTTTTGCCTTTTAAAGAAAAAGAAGAAGACAGGGAATGTGTCATTGTAATATACATCTGCATATAGTGACATTCAAAGCATTTGGCACAAGTGTATGACTTTCAAAAAATTACTTTTACTGGACAATTGGGGCTACAGAAGGTGTTTAGATAAGGTTTTATTGTTCTTTGATGAGGAGGTTATAAATATCATAGCAGAAGACATGAACAGATATGCTGAGCAAAGCTGACAGGCAAGTGTCTGGGAAGCCAAGGTACACGTCAGGAACTGGGAGCAACAAAATTTATGTGGTGCTGAAAATTATACAGCGTCTCCAAAATTATTCAAAATTTGAAACATTCTCCAAATAATGAGCACAAAATTTCAGTCTGCCTACCTTCCATCACCAAACATCATAATTAATGAATCTTTGACTTTTGGAAAGGTCGGTTAAGCCTAAAACAGTATATTCCTCTGAAAGCCTCGAAGTTTGAAATAAAAATGAACAAACTCTGTGAGTTGTCTACAAGTATCCACTATTCAGACCCAGGGACATTCAAGACACCACTGGTAAGTCCATCTGAAAATTTTTTGTCATTAACTTGTATAGTTTCTGAAAGAAGCAACATTTTGTGAAGTGCCAGAGTTTAATTCTGTTAGTCAATTTAAATACTGCTTGGAGTCCAGAAACTAGGCCAGTTAAGTGACTGCTTGATAGGTTAAAGATAAAAGATGAATAAATTCATCACATACATTAGGATGGTAGTATTTAATCTGTTCAATGACATTCAGTAAGAACTTCTTGTATAACTAGTTCCTAGTAAAATTTTCCACACTATATTCTCTGAATCCAAGACAACTTTTTTCTCATTCAAGGGTCGTCTTGCATTCGCGACCTAACAGTAACTAACACCACTGGCAGCTACCACGGTAACCACGCTGCTTCTTGTCACCCACGCACGCGCACACACAAAACTCGCTGACAATCAATGCTCACTTTATTATACATCGCTAGCTGCGGCAACCGGGTTGTACAGTGCCTCTGTGTAATGTTGCTGGATGGAAATAGTGAAGAGAGAATGACATTTTATTAGCCTCTACAAATCTGCAGAATGGCATCAAAACATGCGAGCTTCAAATTCCTAGAAAGGCCACGGGTACTCAGTGGCACAGTTATAATGCGTCTAATGTATCTGACGCTTAGTAAAATTAAGTTTTATAGACAGCAGAAATATTTTCGTGATGCATCGTCATATTGTATAGAGCTGCGTAGAACATATTATGCCAGCAAGTTTTCAACGGGTTCTCTTTAATATTATGGTACCAATTTTACGTTAATGGTTATTAAACATGCCAAAAAAAAAGAATAATGGCGCAACCGCACAAAAAAAAAAAAATGGCATAAATAAAGTCAGTGTTTGGTGCAAAGAAAAAGATAGTCTAAAAATGTGTACTGTACAAAAAAGACATTCATATGATTTTACAAAGCACTTTTGAAACCTGTTTTAATTTTTGGAAGGAAAAAGTGGGGTTCGCCTTGCATTTAGCATCACATTGGATCTGGAGAAATATGGCACTTTTTCTCTGAGTGACAAAGTAAACTGTACGTTCAAAGAGTCAGCATAATATTAAGAAGCCTGTAATACTTGGCATCATAATTTTGTTTATTTATATTTCAAGTTCCTCATCCAGCGCATCATATGAACACTTTCAGTGATAGTAAAGCTATGCATGAATTTGAGTTTGTTTGATGACAAACCATACATTGTTATTAATTCATCATTATTTTTCCAATCACAACACATTAACTATATATTTTGACTAATAATATCCTGGTCCAGAGCAACATACCTGATATTCTTTTTTAATTTAGAGAAACATTGCAAGATTGATATTTAAAAACATGTTTTTTCTAGTGGTTTTACACTGTACTAACACAGCCAAGGTTTTCGACAATGTAAGGATGGGAAAATGCGAGGATTGGGATGGTACAGGCCGTGGCCTTAATAAAGGTACAGCCTGGTGCGAAAATGGGCAAGAAAACAATGTATAATGAACTGCAAAATATAAACAATCCGTAACTATTCTAATAGTGCCAAAAGGTTCAAATTCAATTTTACAGTTGGATTGACACCATATGCCATTATACACATGGTAGCAATAACTAATATTGCCATATTTGCTTTTGTTTGACAGGTCTAAAAGTTTTTAACTATGAAGACTATAATGGACAGTTTTCATAGAAATACTGCATTGATTTCTCCAATAGACAATTTTGAAAGATATGGATAGAAAAAACATGAAATGAGCCCTGGACAAAAACTACTAGGGAACATTGCATAAGTATCTATTCCAGGAAGCACAAATTGAGATGATGAGGAAGTATAAATGTTTAAATCAGGAGAGCAACGGAACTTTGGTTTTCTTTTTTTAAAGCACATTTTGGCAGACATTCAACATACGGCTAGAACAGAGAGGTACCAACCTGGACTTTGAATGCAGACTTAAGGGCTGTGCTCGTTCTACCACAAACACGTTCACACTGCTCTGTGAAGGCATCGATCACCTTTGAGAGCTCGCACACTTCACTGGCAGTGGCCTTCTCCATCAACAGAGGGGGCTAAAACAATTTAAAATGAAACTAGACTATAAGAAATACATCATAATTTATTTATTTAGATTATGGTACAAGTTAAGCCACATACAAATTGAGGAAGAAAGGACGTGATGAAAATACAAATTATAATTTACAAAACAAAATAAATACCATATATATAAAGAAATGAAAGGAAAAACACAGTACAGAAATGGAGAAACATATGTAGAATACAGAAAAGAAAAAGTAAAATATAAACAGAAATGTAACAAATACTGTATATACATAAATTAGCAGGTGAAAAAGTGAACTTATCTAGGACATCTGGTTGTTGATGCTGTCAGAAGGTCATCAGAGAAGGCTCCGAGTGGGTATCAGAAGATGATGTGTCGCAGTATCTGGAATTCTTTCCTCAAATCACAGCTTGCAGATGGCTGTAGGCACCAAGAACGCATAGCTGAGCCACTTCTTCCAAGGCCAATGCACATGCTGTCTAGTGGGACCGATACATTCTGCAGAAGATGAAATCCGGACGGGGACTGTCATCTCCATTCACCTGTGGCCTCTGCATGCTAATCTTCATTCCAGGTTCGCAAACCAGAGTAATTTTCTTTCATAAGCTTTTGAACCAGGAGCAGAGGAATCGGGCTGATGCAATTCAACGGATGTCTTGATGAATTGAAAGTGATTTATTGGCCCATATTTTATTTGCTTCTAGGATAAGATTTCAACATCATAATTGTTGTAATGGAAAGTAACAAACACATGAGAACATGACAGAACATGAAAAGGAAGACAAACACAATGAAATGTTGGTGTGGGAAGACAGACAATGTAGAAAAATGCTGAAAATTTGGATTATAAAAACAAATTTTACCTAAAAAACTAATTGTCCAAATGCAATGAAATTTGGTAGACATACCACTACTACTCTCCAAGCATTCAGATAACAGGAAAAATTTCAGAATTTGTTCCAGAATTGCAACAAGGCTATTCATTAATTGCATTGTTTCGCGTCAGAAAATAGGGCAGTCTAACTAAAATTTTATGACAATTCACACATGATTGAATGCTGCAAATAATCTAAGATAGGCCATTCATCAGTATGACAACCACCAACACAAAAATAGGTTTTAGAATATCCTTTGGAAAAACTGAGATCATATTTACCGATCTACTGATCTACCACAATAAAAGTAGGAAAGATCACAATATGAAGATAAAGTTGGAATTCAAGAGGACAAATTGGGGCAAATATTCATTTATAGGAAGGGGAGTTAGGGATTGAAATAACTTACCAAGGGAAATGTTCAATAATTTTCCAATTTCTTTGCGATCATTTAAGAAAAGGCTAGGAAAACAACAGATAGGGAATCTGCCACCTGGGCGACTACCCTAAATGCAGATCAGTAGTGACTGACTGATTGATTGATTGATAACAATTTATGGACAAGAAATCAAAATTGTTGATATTTACGAGAAATTATAACTTATAATCTTAATGAGAAGCCAGCTTAGCATAAGAGAATAAATAAAGCGAACAAAGCAAATTATATTACATACAACCAAAACAAAAAAAAGCTTATTATCGATGGCAAGAAAATGAAGACATTATAAAACAGTCACACAGCCTGCAATATTTTATGCTAGTCAAAACATTTTTAAAACCATTAATACAGCTAAAATAGACAAAATACTTAAGACAGAAAGAAGAATAACTAGAAAATGCATAAATAAACAATATCAAGCTAATGGACAATGGAGAATAGCATCAAATGAAACAGCTTATATGGAAATTGAATTGGTATTGAGAATGATTAGGAAAAATCACATAACATTCTTTGGACATCTTACCAGAACACCTGACACCAGAATAAGCAGAAAAACAATTGAAAAATTATGGAATAGAAGACCAAGATTGAGTGGATTATGGAAATAAAGATGATATTAAAGAACTCCAAGCACAGGTAGCAGGTAGGGAGGGACCCTCTTCGGAGGCAGCTCTACCCAGGGAGTGGTGCCCTTGCCTATGTGACTCTCAGAGCACAATCACCCGGTGTGTAACATCTGGTATGGGTCCCAGCTCAGGGTTACGAGTGAAGACCTCAACGGCATCTACAGCAGAGAAGATGGACTTTGGTATGGTGGAGATGGCGGAATGGCAAACCCATAGCGTCTGTACTCCAGAGGAGCGGCTGCAAAAGGCGCCTGACTCCATGTTAGGGGTGGCCTAATTTGAACCTGGCAGAAGGTAATAAAATGCCTTTGGGAGTGGCGAACCCATCGTACAAACAGCCTAAAAAATGAGTGCAAGTGAATCAAGGCCTCGAAAAAAGCTAGGGCGTCACACTGAAGTGACGCGCAGTTCCCGGTGCTCTGGGGGAACTGTGAGAAGTGGGCTACCAGACATCACAAGAATTGGTATCATCAATGTCATGACTTTGAATGGCAAGATAGAAGAACTGATACAGTATATGAAGAAGACATAGCAATGATGGGAATGAGTGAGACAAAATGGAACGGAAAAGGTGAAAAAGAATTGAAGAAAAGGTATAGATTATATTGGAGTGGAGGAAAGATGGCAACAAATAGTGTTGGTGTTTTATTGAGAGAAGACCTAGCACAACATGTAGACAAAATTGACCAGATCAGTGAAAGGATAATTAAAGTTAGACTTGGACTTGAGAGTGGAAATAAGGATTTTATACAGGTTTATGCACCCAAATCGGGGAATGCAGATGAATGTTTAGAAGAGTTTCTAGAAGAACTGGAAAGTTGTATTCAAGACAAAGAGATTATAATAATGGGATACACGAATGCACATGTTGGAACAGACAGACAGAGAAAAGAAGAGATAATTGGCTCCTATAGTTATGGAAACCAATATGAAGAAAGAGATTTGGTAATAGATTTTTGTAGAAGGAATGGATTAATTGTTGGCAATATGTGGTTTAGAAAAAAGAACTCACAAAAAATTAACTAAATATAGTTGGGGGGACAGAAAGACAAAGACAATGATTGATCTTATTCTGGGGGGAGAAGGAAAACTGTAGACAATTGGAAGATGTGACAGCAATGCCAAGAGCAGATTTGGAAGGAGACCATAGAGTGGTGGCAGCCAAATTAAGACTTGGTAAAATAACAAACTTAATAGAAAAAAAGGGAAAGAAAAATAAAGGGATGGAAGTTAAAAGGGAAAAAAATAAGGGAAAAGTTTCAAGAGAATCTGAAGAAAAAACAGTGTGAAAGAGGAATGGACATGTTTCAGAAATGGTTTTATAAAGTGTGCAGTAAACACCTGTGGAGGACGATCAGGGAGGAAAAAGGAAAAGGAGACTCCTTAGTGGAACAGCAGAGTAAAGGAGGATGGCTTGGAGGAAGTGGATAGGCAGCAATAGTACAGAGAATTGGAAGAAATATAAAGAAGCCAAAAAGGTACATAAGAAAATAGTACAAGAAGACAAACAGAAGTTTCACAGAAACTTTACAGGAGGATATAAAGGGAAGAAAAAGGTTTTGTATGGTTTAGTGAAGAATAGTTTATGAAATAGGGAAGATACAAAATTTGTAAAAATAAAAACTGAAACGGGACAGATATTGACGCAAAGAGATGACATACTAAAAAGGTGGGAAGAATACTTCTCAGGATTGGTAAATATTAAATACAGTGAACTGGTAGATGAGAAGTTAACAGAAAAAAGGGAAAGAAAAGGGATGGAAGTTAAAAAAGAAAAAAAATAAGGGAAAAGTTTCAAAAGGATCTGAAGAAAGAAATTCGCAAGTGGTTAAAAGTTTCAAGTACTTGGGAAGTGTGATCACAGAAGATGGAAAGATAACCGAGGAAACTGGGAAAAGAATACAAGCAGCAAACAGCTTCTAGCAGAGTGTAAGGGGTATTTTGTGGAACCAAGATGTCCCGAAGAAATGTAAGAAAGTATTATATTCAACCTATTATGAACCCACACTAACCTACGCAGCTGGATCGTGGACTACAACAAAACAAGAGGAGAGTAGAAAACAGGCAGCGGAGATGAAATTCCTAAGAGGAACCGAGCGCAAGACCAGAAAGGACAGAATTAAAAATGAAGAGATAAGGAAAAGAATAGGAATCTTGAAATTTCAAGACAGGATAGAAATAACAAAGCTTAAGTGGTATGGGCATATGATGAAAATGGGAGAAGTGAGTGTGCCAAAAAAAAGCTTTTTCAGAGAAGTTAACAGGAAAGAGGTAAACAGATTCAGTGTGGGAGTGCATAGTGAAGAGGGGAGGAAAACCAGAAGATTACTTAAAAAAGGAGAAGAGTGGTGGAGAGACAGGCAGCGATGAAGGTCCTTGACTCACAACCCGACCTGGGAAGCTGGAAATGAAAATGATTATGATTAAAGAACTCCAAGCTACAACAGATGACCTTAAGGAAAATAAATAAATAAATAAATAAATAAATAAATAAATAAATAAATAAATAAATAGATAAATAAATAAATAAATAAATAAATAAATAAATAAATAAATAAATAAATAAATAATATATTATATTTTAGTTTACGGCCGTTAGATACCACATCAGGTAACAGTTACATGTTTCTGGAAGCCTCCTTCACAGCCCAAAACTTTAGCATCCTTCCTCTGGCAGCCCGTCTCCTTCCTTCCACCACCCACAGTTAAGTTTTGGTTCATCATGGAATTCCTGAAATTTGTCGATCACTGACCTGAACTTTGTTCGGTTTGAGATGTCTTCTGAATTTAGTCCCACCTGTTTGAGATTCTTTCTCACCTCCCTGAACCATTTGTCTAACACTTTAGGTCTGCTGTCTAGTATTGTGAAAATCCTTTTCGTTAGTCTCTTCTCATCCATTCTAAATAAATGCCCATAGAATTTAAGTCTCCGTTTTCTCATGGACTCCGTTAGCCTTTCATTGTCATGGTAAAGTTCTTCCCTTCCTCGTAACCTGTACTCTCCGTCCACAATCTTTAGACCCATTATTTTGCAAAGGATCTTTCTTTCGAATTTCTCAGCTTCTCTCAGTCCCGCTTTCCCTGTCATTTGGAGGCATTCACTAGCATAAAGACATTCCGTTTTAATCACTGTATTGTAGTGCCTCAGTTTAGCTCGCCTGGAGATGGTTTTCTTCTTGTATATAGGATATATCCTACAAAAATCCACAGCCATCTTCTCCCATCTGGTGTTGTTTGCTTCTCTTTCATTAGTTTTCAATTGCACTATTTCACCCAGATACTTAAAGCTATCAAATCTTTCTATTTTACAGGGTTCTGTCTTCAGGCACCGAGGGGGTATTTTGATGTTTGTTATATATTTAGTTTTGAAAGAAATCTGTAGTCCTGCTTTTTCTGCCTGTAGTTTTAGTACATTCAGCTGTTCTATTGCTGTGTCAGTATTCCTAGATAGCAGCGCGAGGTCATCAGCAAAGGTAAAGCAATTAAACATGACACCACTTTTTGATCCTCCAATGTATACTTGGTTCAGTAGTCCTTTTCTGTCCAGTTCTTTGTCCCAGTCCCAGATAATCTTCTCCAACACATAGTTGAAAAGAATTGGCGACAGTCCATCACCCCTGTCTGACTCCTGTTTCAATAAGATGTACAATATTATAGGGAAGGATCCACCTTTCAATACTCCGTAGACTTTTTACTACGGAGTATTGAAAGGTGGATCCTTCCCTATAATAGTGTACATCTTATTTTCTCTATTCAATACGGAACAATCATGAAGTTTTTAACTTTAAATATCCTGTTTCAATATCGAACTGCTTGGAGACAATGACAATAATTACAAAAGAAATATTTTTAAAAAAATTGGAAATTAACAAGCCAATACACAGAGTTTTATTTTGCCCACCTGGTATTAGGGTTGTAATTATCTTATAACAATATATTGATTTGTACTGAAAAGGTAGACTCCTTTCAATTTCACTTAATGTAAGATTATTGCATATATAGGGCCTACAAGTTTTCAACATTAGGACTAGTACCTAAAATAATTCAGGGTGTTCATTTGTTCCAGATGTAATATATCCTCTCAAGCTACACTTGAATGAAAATGTAGATCTTGACTGAAAAAAGAAAGGAAGTGAAATATACACACAAATGTGAGTTTTAAGTTTTCAGTCGAACCAACTGCAGACAACATCTTCAGGTCTGCAGACCTTGGGGCTTGAACAAATCAACTTCCAAATGTGAGCTTACAGAGTGTAATGAAACCACCTGGCTAAAACTTCAGGAATGAATTCCTCACATGGAAAGAAGAATAAAAGACTATAATAACAAGGGTTCCGAAGTACATAATTACGCAGTTATCATAGTGCACTCTAGCTCATCTTACCGTTACATTTGTTAACATGTGTCGTGAGTTGCACAGAAAACTGCTGGAACAGCCGACATCCGATAAGAAATGTTCAAAATGTGTACCTCGTGTCTGAATACGGGCTCCTGCTCCTCTTTGCACTGTGTACTGTATGAGAAGCAGCCGCAATTTAAGCATGGAGAGCACCAAAGACTGTGTTCGACATTCTCAAGGGTCTGAGCTTTCTGAAGGTCAGCCAGTGGACTGAGGCCAACTCGCTCCCCGTATATATATACTCTGAAAGCCGCTCACTTTTCTAAGCGGCCTTTATCATAGGAGGGGTGCTCTAAGTATTTTGATTTCTGTGTTCCTCAGTACTGGAATCCAGGCTTTGTTACCACATTCTTTTTTCCAAATGAAATAGTGTGCACATTTGAATATTTCTATTGCTTTCCACTGCATCTGGGCATGATAATGTACTGCGGAATGTCTGTGTTCCCACACTATGTCATGGCTGTCAAAGAAAGAATGCTTGGCAACAGACGACCTCACTGCCGGTCCTAGGCAGCTGTGTCAGCTGAGTTCCTTAAGTCTTATGTTCCTCTTTATTATACACTTGCATATCTGACCACAGCTTCACAGTATTCCATAAATTCCATAAACTCCTACGGTGGATATATACCAGTTGAGGCTTACACAGCCAGCGTTACGAAGAATTTTTCGGCCTTGAGGTGGAATTCTGACAAGCCTTTATAAACATTTTCCGTAATTCAACTGTAGTGAAAAATCACCATCCACAGTGAAATTAAATGGCGTATGGCTTTTAGTGCCGCGAGTGTCTGAGGGCATGTTCGGCTCACTATCCATAGTAACAACTTAGAAGAAGGACTCACTTTGCACTGATTTTCATGATAACCAAGCATTACAGCTACAATATTATAGTATGTTTAATCTAACACATGCTAACCTGTGACTGTGACACTTGGTTCCTATCTTGAGCAGATACAAGCTGCGCCACACGCTCATGGGCAAAATCGCACACTGAGGTCAGTAGTTCTTGTAGCTTAGCGCACACCTTTTGGTGCTCCTCTTCAGAAAGAAAGCTGTCACTTGGATCAGACCTAGAAGAGCAACAACCAAAGAAACACAGTCTTAGAAATGGACAGAAATCCCAGATCTCTCAAAAGTGCTTTGCATCCATCACAAAATAAGTTTACACTCATTATATCAAACTCCTGTTTTGTGTGTCACTCGTGATGCTTTACAGTGTCAAAATATGGAGACTAACAAAATTATCAACGAACTGACTGCAATGTGGATGTAGTGCAGAGATCCCATGGGCACATATCATCACCAATGTGGCATTTTCATTCTGCAGGAAAAATCATGTGTATTCTTAAACCTAGTAAAATGTAGAAAGGCAGCCTATTCTGCTCGTGTCTTTTAAAATGACAAATACAGCCCAATACGACTGATCGCAGACAGGAAGACAGAGGGGAAACAGGGATGTGAGTGGTGGTGATTACTGTTTAAAGAGGAAATACAATAAGGCAACCGTCCTCTATATAAAACTAATCAGAGAAAAAAGAATGGAATGGATCAGACATTCCAAAAAATGAAGATATCGGCCAAAGAAACACAAGGGCCACAAAGGGCATGAAAATGAAAGACGCTCTAGGATTCACAAACCTAACACTGTCAGGGTCGGAAAAGAACAAGAGTTGACCAAGAGAGGTCGGATGGGTTAGATGAAAGTGAAGAGTCTGGCACAAGTAAGTGGAAGCAATGCCAGGACTCAGCTGAGAGCCCCATGATCGCCATCCCACGCTCCCAAGTTGAGAGTCCCTGGGGCCTAGAGATGTGAGCACAGAAGATTACCCACAGCACGGAATCTTACACAGTGTTTTGACATCTATGATGATGTCACTTTGATCCGGGAAACAAAAAATAGAAAACATTTCTCTATGATGATAGTCAACCTTCTCTGAGGACTCAGGAAGAAGAAAAATGTATACATTTTGAGCACAAAATTACTGCAGATGGACAGAGCACAGCTAATATAAAAAGCAGAATTGACCCAGCCAAGGTAGCATTTAAAAAGAAAAGAACCATTCTAAACACTGAAAACTTAACAAAACAAAATATATATATATATAAACAGACATGGTGTCTAGTCCTTTAAAGTCTGGAAATACGGACCAAAGGGAAGACGAGAGGCGCTCTAGCTGCGCTGTTGGGAGACAAATGGAAAGGACATCATGGATGGCAAAAATGACTCTCAAGGATTCCTAACCAGAGTTATAGAGAAATCTTCAAAAGGAGCTAATGAAATGAGACACCAGTACAGGTGCAACATCATTTTAGTGAAGGTTTTGGAGGGATACATGGAACGCTAAAGACAAAGAGGCAAGCCAAATTGCAATTCATTAATGAATACAAAACGGCTATGTGCAATGGAAAGACTAGAAGTAGAAACATTTCACAAATCAACTGTCATTTTCCATTCCACTTCAAGTTGTGTCGATAGATTATTTGCTGGAAACTTCTGACGTTTGTTTGTTAAGTTTTAAAGAACGAAAGATCTTCACTGGCGTAATCACATAAACAGCATTGTAAGTGAAGGTTACAGATCATATGGTTCTGAGGGTATTTAGGGTTTGTAATAAGGATGTAAAGGCGAGAGCATGTAAGGCCCCAATTAGAGGATAGCTTCAGGGTATGGGTCTCTCACCAGGATCTGTACTTGATTCAAGAACTGGAAAACATCCAAAGGAAACCAGCACCATTTGTTTTGGGTGATTTCACACAAACGAGTAGTGTTATGTTGCAAACTTTGGGCCGGGAAGACTTGAGAGTACGGAGAGTAGCCCCTCGTCTAAGTGGTAGATGCCAAGCTGTCAGTGGAGAGAAGGTGTGAAATGACGTTACTAGAAGAAAAGTTTGATTGGAGCTTTTAAACTTAAGAAGGATCGTAATATGAAGATAAAATTGGAATTCAAGACTACCATTTGGGGCAAATTCCGTTTAAGGAAGACGAATGAAGGATTGGAGAAACTTACCAAGGGAGATGTTTGATAAATGTCCAACTTCTTTGAAATCATTCAAGAAAAGAGTAGGTAAACAACAGATAGGGAATCTGCCACCTGGGCGACAGAATATCAGTGTTGATTGAGTGACTGATGTACACTGACTTAGCAAATGTCATGGGATAGTCACCTAATAGCATGTGAGGCCTCCTCTGGCCCTGCGAACTGCAGTGAGACGCCGTGGAAGTGAGTCAACAAGTCCCTGGTAGTCCTCTGGACGCAGCTGACACCAAATCGTTTGCAGAGCGGCCGCCAATGCTGGTCTGTTCGTGGGTGCAGGATCCATGGCACGGAGCCTCCGTTCCAGGACATCCCAGATAAGCTCGATAGGGTTCATATCGGGGCTCCTGGGTGGCCATGGCAGTCGTTGGACCTCCGCTGTATGTGCCTGGAACCATTCCTGAGCGACGTGGTGGCGTGTTATCATCTTGAAACACCGCAGAACTGTCTGGGCGCTGGAAGGTCAAAAATGGGTGGAGATGGTCTCCGAGCAGCTCAACATACCGCGTACAATTCAAAGTCTCTTCCAGAACAACTAGGAGGCCCATTCCATACCAGGAAAATGCACCCCAGACCAAAACAGAGACAGAAACGCCCTGGACCACACCTTCGAGGCAGGCAGGATCCATCGCTTCATGTAGTCTGCGCCATACACCGTGTCTCCCATCGACATGGTGCAGTTGAAATCATGATTCGTCTGACCACATCACGTTACGCCAATGTTCCAGTGTCCATCCCTGGTGACAAATGCGCGTCGTTGTGCCCGATGACGTTGGGTTAACAGTGGCACCCATGTGCGGCACCGGCTCCCATACCCCATAGAACCCATGTTCCTACAGATTGTCCACTGGGAGACGTTCTAGCACGGCCTGTGTTGAACTGAGCCGTGATTTGTTGCACGGTTGCCCGTCTGTCACTATTGACAATCCGTCTCAGATGTCGCCGGTCACGGTCATCGAGGGTGGCTGGACGGTGACACCCGCATTCAACCATTCACGATACACCCTGGACATGGTCGATTGTGTAAAGCCGAATTCCCGCACCACTTCCAAAATCGCACTTCCCATCCTTCGGGCACCGACCACCATACCTCGTTCAAACGGTGTCAGCTCACGACGACGATCCATGTTTCACCTATCACATGCACAGACACTGCTCACAAGGTCTCCTGTACAACTGCCGCTGGCACAGGGGACGTGTGGTGCGCAGACAACACACCTGCGCATCAGTGCTCCGCTACCCCATGACATTTGCTCAGTCAGTGTATATTAGAATGAATACACAAAATTAATGTGTGAAAGAATGAATGAATAAGTGCAAACAAGTACTTTTCTAGACTTAACACAATGCTGACAGGACCCAAATCTACTCGTACTTGTGTTTGGCTGGCCAAACACTGATGGCTGGTCCTGAGTTGACTAGTGTTCAGGAGACTTGTACATTTGGAGACATCTTTTTGGATTTCTGAAAATAGCTGGTGGTCAATGTTGATAAAATTTCAGTGTTGTAGGTTTTGGTTATACAAAGCTACCATATCTTTTTGTTCTTCTTCTCTTGAGTCATTTGTTTCTTTTTCAGACCTTACGTTTACATCGTTCAAAGAGCCATGTCGTGGGTAGATCCAGACAACATATTAAATGTATTGTTTGCAGATAAGAGTTTGGAATGCCCAAGTGATGTTGAAGAACACAAGTTCAATATTAAAAGCTCTTCTGAAGAAAGTGTCAGTAGCAATGATCAAGATACCCTTCAAAACAATGAGAAATTGTGGAGGTTGCAAATGAGACTGAGAGTGATGTGTGAACATAAATGATATTTCTACTTCATATAATGAGTGGGTAGCAAATAATAGTCCACTGACATTAAGAGACTTCACAGGAACTCCAGGCATGATGATGAATCTGAAAATATTGAAGTATAGGGCTTATTTTTTGTGATTAATTTTTGAATTTGTGACAGAGTAAATGAACTTGTATTGCCAGCATACTCCATCATATAAAATATTCCCTAAGAACCTGAAGAGGATTAAAGTAATTAGCAATGAGATGAGAATTTTTTTCTTTGTTTATATATTGTTGGGAAAGGTAAAGAAGTCATGTTACAAGGTCTACTGGTCAACTGATCCTCTCTTAGAAAACACCACATACCAGTACTCCAAGACAATGAACCAGACACTCTCATACTTTCATTTTAGTGACAATAGTCAGGCCACAATTGATAAAAAGTGCTTCATAAATGTCAGCCCCTTTTAGATTATTTTCTACCAAAATTTCAGTCCTTATACAAACCCAAGCAATGGTCTGTAAGGCTAACACTGGTTATATCTACAACATGAAGATATCTACAGATGAGGGAAAGCAATTAGAACAAACAATATAGGTCAGTCTTAAGGCCTTTCCTTGGTATGTGGCACCACATATACCAAGATAACGGTAATTATAATAGCATGCCCACTGGTGAAACACTTCTGAAACACAAAACTTGAGTTTGTGGTACTATTAGCAGAATTCTGGGTAATCAGGTGATGTGAAATCTAGTTCTAAGGAACTATAAATAGGAGAGGTAACTTGTGTGCAGAGATGGAAGGTCACGCTTCTAGTTTGGAAAGAAAAAGGACTGTCAGAATGATGTTTCTAGGCATTTGTACAGGCAAATAGGATAGAGAGACTAACTGTGTAATTGAATATAATCAATACTTGGCTATACCTGTAGCATGAAGGGAGTTGATCAAGTTGACCTTGATCTTACTTCATTGTTCTGTGTAAGATAATCAAAAGGAGCAAGAAAGTAGATTTATATCTTGTAAACTGTGTATCATTTAATGCATTCAGGCTGTGTTATACCTTGAACACACAAAAAATGTTAAAGTATAAGCAGCCTGGGCAACTGATAATCAAGATGTCGCTGATCTTCAACGTTACTCTTCTTCAAACTTTTCTAAGAGGGCCCCAAGTAAGAACCCACCTGAGAGGCTGTCAGGTCAGATAAAGGATCATGTCCTTGTGGAAATTCCAGTAATAGGAGTTAAAAAAAAAAAAAAAACCTACAAGAGTGTGTTCCAGCAATAGCAACTGGAGTGAAACGATATATATGTGCAAAGTGAGCCCCTTCACAGAGGTCACTGCTCCTTGAACTACCACATTATTAGGACTCTTTCACAAGGTCTGTAGTAAATTTCATCATAATCAGTACAAGATGAGTGAAGCCAGACTCTCTTGATTCTATGCACAGTAGCAGTGGTTAGGGCGAGGGAGTGGGGGGGGGGGGGCAGTTCCCCCCCTTTTGTGGAGAAAACATTACTTCTGTACTCCATTTTAGCTGGCTGAAACTAGGAATTATTTTTAAAAAAGGGCTGTTTGTACAAGCCCTGTTGTCTTATCAGCTAATTCATTCCTTTATTTTTTTAATTACTGAATTTAAAAAATTATTAACGGAAATATGCACAAAAAGTCATTCGTCCTGGCTAACCATTTTGTATGGTGCCACAGCAGTAGTGGAGACTTTGTATGTGCTGTGAGGGGTATATATATATATATATATTTATTCCCCCCCCCCCAAGGTCTTGAACACTGAGGTACGTTTCACCCACTTGCCACACGCATTCGTCAGCCTGGCAATATCTTTAGTGTATGATTTTCTTGGTGTAAAGTAAATATTTTTTTAAATTGTATATTCATGCCGTACTTCTATTTAATAGTAATACATGTGTAATTATTGTTCCTTTGGTGAAAGTTTTATTGTATAGTACTGAATCAAGATCTCAAAAAACTATTATTACCGCACTATTGGTAAACTCTCAACCTTTACCTCTCTGTTGAAATTCGCTCAGAGGGCTTAAAAAACTTACCATTTTGTAGCCTTTTTTCTTCCCATTTTTGATGTGCATTCCTCACTTCCCCCCACATACACTATATCCCACAATCCCGGGTAAATATGCGGCCCGTACAATCTTCCGCCCCCCTCCAACTTCTAAATCCCAATCACTGCTACTGTCTATGTATGCGCTTTAACATGAAGTTGCTTAAGAAATGGTCAGGAACAGGACATGTGCAGTGTGAGGAGCACGCAATCAACAGTATGTTAAGATCATCTATATACAGTAGAACCTCGATAATTCAAAATAGGTTAATTCAAAATCTCTCCTAATTCGAAACAGCTCTCGTTCTCGGAAACATGAGGTAAGGCTTTGCATGTTATTTAAATTGTTTAATTCGAAATACGGATAATTCGTAATTCGAAGAACAATGTCGGTCCCGTTACCGAAATTCAGACTTTTAATTCGAAACTACCTTTACATTTTGAAAAAATAGCATTTTACAGAGTAATTTAAATTCAAAATTTCTCCGTGTCATGAAAGAACGCGTCTTCCGGAACGTGAAGGGGTAACTTTGCGCACTTTCACCTACTTTGGCGTGTCTACAGTGTGCTTCATATCTGCTATGTTCCAGCGAAATCGTAATAATTATTTTGTATTCGGCGTTTTAAGGAACGCCACAATATCACGTAGCAAGCACCAGGCAGTGTGCGGAGAGGTAGATCCGCGAACACTGGCGATGCCGACAGTTGGCGAAAAAGCGCGGCTTATAGCCTGTAATCAATTCGTACACACCAAGCAATATTGTCATTGCCGATGAAACTGCATTATTTGTTTGTTTTATTTTTTTAAATGCTGAGGCCAAACGGACTTATGGTTTTAAAGGAGAGAACTGCCAGCCGGGAAATATACTGTTGCTAACACAGTGCACATGGAAGCGAGAGACTTCCTTCTCCTGTCATAGGAAAGTTCGAAAAGCTACGATGTTTTAAGGGCGTCAGGCACTTTCCATGCCAGTACAAGGCATCTACAAATGCAGACAGTACAGTAATCCAAAAGATAAAGCATTTGCACAGGGGAGCCAGCATAATTTTTCCTCGTCTTTGAATCATGTTTTTCTTCCTTTCGTTGCGTGAGGTTATGTTTGTCATTGTTTTACACAAGTACATTATTTGAATAATGTAAATGCACCTTGTTGGATAAATTTCTGAAATAGTGTTCTCCATGGCATTTGAAAAGATTAAACTGAGAAAATCAAGGTGATTGCATGCATTAATGGGTCATAGAAGTGCCATGGCGGGAAATCGTACAGGTATAGTCACTGTATTTATTGTTGTAATGTGGACGGAAGCAAGAGACTTTCTCCCCTCATCATAGGAAAGTTCGATTAGCCGCGATATTTTAAGGGCATCGGGTACTTTCCGTGCAAGTTCAAGGCACCTAAAATGCATACAGTACAGTAATCCAACGAATAAAGCACTTGCACAGTGGAGCCAGTATAGATTTATCCTCGTCTTTGAATCATGTTTTCTTTCTTTTGATTTCATTGCGTGAGCTTATGTTTGCCAACGAGTTATCCAAGTGCATTATTTGAATTCTGTAAATGCACCTTGTTGGATACATTTTGGAAATAGTTTTTTTCCACGGCATTTGAGAGTTTTAAACTGTGAATCAAGGTTAACTGCATGCAGTAACGGGTCTTAGAATCTATTGTGACGCCGCTAGGGTTGGCGTTTCCGAAGTACGTGCTGGCGGTTAATTCGAAATGACGTAAATCGAAGTCCAATTTTTGCGTCCCAACGACTTCGAATTAACGAGGTTTTACTGTATATATATATATATATATACACATATAAATAAAATAAGAGTTTTGTCTGCGCATTGCTCAGAATTTAAAAAGGATGGTATTTCTCTATCAGTCGTGCCTGCAGTAACAAGGAAATGCACTTTTAACTTTTATGAATTTCTGTCTGTATGTACACGCATCACGAGAAAACGACTGAAGAGAATTTAATCAAAATTGGTATACAAAGTCGGGGAATAAGTTGCTATAACCTAGGCCATAAATAATTTTACTCACGCTGAGTGAAATGGTAGTTTAGGGGTAGGCTTAAAAATTTAATTCCCAAATAATTATGTTATTAGTGGTTGTATCGATAAACACTACATAACTAAAGTTATATAGTACTGTATTTCCGATCATTTATGTCTTATATATTGTTGCCATACCAGCTTTGATCAGAGATATTCATGAATTTGGATTTTTTTTACTAAGTCCTTTTCAGCACAGAGTCACGAGAAAATGGGTAGACAGGATTTAACGAAAATCATTAAGTAAGAGAATAAGGAACTACAATCTACACTATAAATAATTTTATAAGATGCCATAAGATCACAGAGTCAAAAGAAAACTATGTGAAGGCCTACAATATAGAAAGTTCATAAAATTGATCAACTATAACATTACATTGACCACTGTTTGTTGCGATGTGCTTTGTCTTCTGTTGCCACTCATCTCCGATGGATATGATTACTGCTGCATACCAAGTATTTTTTTTTAATTTGCCTTACGTCGCCCCGACATAGTCAAGTCTTATGACGACGATGGGATAGGAAAGGGCTAGGAGTGTGAAGGAAGCGGCCTTGGCCTTAATTAAGGTACAGCCTCACCATTTTCCTCGTGTGAAAATGGGAAGCCATGGAATAACATCTTCAGGGCTGCCAACAGTGGGGTTCGAATCCACTATCTCCCAGATACAAGCTCACAGCTGCGCGCCCCTTACCACACTAACAACTCGCCCAGTCGTACGAGTGTAACAGTCTGCCTAAATATTGGCGGAAGTAGCTGGGGAGTTAGAGAATTTTCTTCTTTAGCATGCTATTCCTCTGTTTCATAAATTTTCTGATACTACTGGTACGTAACATACTGGTTCATCATAGCATTCGAGCTATTCAATCCCTACTCTGAGGCACTGATTGAAATGAGAAGTATGCATATTTAACAAAATAATGGCGGAGAAGTGTTCACGGCTCTCTGCGGCCTGGTCATTCCAGTTCTGGAACTTTGGACTGTTAGATCGAAAGCGTAGTACTGTTCATTAAAAGTGAGAAAATGTGCAGTTTTCATCTGATTTGAGTATTTTATATGATAAAATTGCTTTTAATCGCTACATTCCTACTGATGTTTTTGTAATGATCTATATTGACTTCAGTTAGGAAAACCACAAAGTCAGTTTTTCTGAGAATCCTGTAGCGAAGCACAGGTACATCATCTAGTTAATGTATAAAACTGCCTTACATAGTATTCTTGACACTGATGCTAAAGAACACAAGAACTCACCCCACTGTCACATGAATCTCGGTGGGAGCATCGTCGCCCCCAATTGAGGATGATCCTGATGGCATCTTCCCTGCACTGACATCAGCAGCCTGTCTCATAACATCGTGTACAGCCTGGAAAGAAAGGTTAAATTAATCACACGATGGCTCTCTTCTTGAAAGGATTTAAGAATAAGGCTGCCACATGAAAACCGGATAAAAATATTTCCAAAGCTTCTGGAGTAACAGAATGCTATTCCCGTATATAGCGCAGAATTTCTACTGTTAACAAACATATCTGTTAACAGTGGAAATCTTACTGTAACTGTAGCCGAACTTTTAGTGATAGGACCAGGGTCTTGGGGACATTTTGCAAAACATTTTTTCTCTACAATTCTTACGGATGCAGTTTCTCGATATCTTTAATGGCTTAGGCAGCATAAACTGTGATATTGTTCACGTGACATCACTTTCTTCGCGTAAACCATTACTGTTCGGCTCCCTTCCGTTAAAGTTCAATGTTCAATAAATGATACAACATAGTTGGAAGATCCTCAGCGCAATAGTGAAAACCGCATCAAGATCTGGCAATGGTTGTTGAGTTAGAATGGTTTAGGCAATGCTAAGCCGAGCCTTGTGAATACTCTTTCCGTACCTAGAACAAGGTTTCTAGTGATAAGCATACAATCTATTATTGTAGATAACCTCTTAAAGATAGATTTGTGATCCCAAGTACTTTTTTGTTAAATATTTTAAACCTTATGCACATAGTTTGTGGATATCATCAGTGGTTTAGACAGCTTAAGCGGAGAAATTATATCATGTGGCATTATTTTCTTCCACTTGTTTTGTAGAAACTATTACTGCTTGGTTTCCTTTAATCATAGTTCAATAATTAATACACAGAAACCTTTCCTAGGAAAGTAAGAACCCACCTGGGAGGCTGTCAGGTTTTACTTTGGGCCCTCTTGAAAAAGTTTGAATAAGTGATATGTCTTGACATATACAAAAAAAGTGACATGTCTCTCATCTTTATGCTATTTTAGCTGATGATGACCTTTAGGCTAGGTCGAAACATGTCCTATCTAGCTTTTTAGACAGACCATTTATCAAATGGCAAACATGTATTAAACAGGTGGACTTAATACAATTAAATTATTTTAGAATTTGATCTTAGATAGTGCGTTTTATTCTCTACAATTTGTACAAAAATAGTTTGTGAATATATTTAAAATAGTTTAGGCTGCATAAGCTGATAAAGATGTCACTGGCATAATTTTCTTCAACGAATCGTTACACCTCAGTTTTGATTCATCCAAGTTCAATATTTTACACATGAAAACCTTTTTCTGGAAATTCTCAAGGTAGCAGCAAAAACTACACAAAAATCGGTCCAGTGGATCACGAGTTATAATCGAACACCAATAAATACATACATACATACATACATTACAGATGCTGATTTGTATATATGGAAATGTAAGTATTTCTGTCTTCAAAAAGTGGTAAAGTTAGGGCTCCTGGTCCTTTCTTACACTTAACCACTTCTTCCTTTGGCTCCATCACTGGCATGGTCAGGACTGTTTCTGATTTTTTGTTTTTGTTTTAAGCCTAGTACTTTCAGGAGAGCCAGTTAACAGAGAAACCTGTTACGACACTGAAATGTGGGTGACAAAAGCCGGTCTGTTGTTTCGTACTCCAGTTGGTTTTCCGCTCCTCTAGTGGTTGACCAACAGTACGATCAAAGGTGATATTACACTGCTGGCCAAAAGTTTCCGGATGTGCACTGAACTGATTAAAAATGGACTAAGATTAAAAGAAAACAACATACCTATGCAAGGAATTGACAAATATATATTCTAAAACTAATATTTCACAATAAAACTACGTTTTTACATTACATATGACCAAGAAATAGACAGTATGTACACATATTCCCACAGATCACCAAAACACATCAAACTCTCTTCTCACCAAAGACCCCCCCCCTCCTTCGTCTGCTTCAAGTTATTTGTTCGGGGCATTGACCTATAGAGAACTTTTGCCCCTACTTGCACCATTTGATATGAACCTGCGTGTAATTTGAATTGCAGAAGTGTAGAGTGTTGAATGTGAGGAAAGGAACATTAAGGACGGCACAAACACTCAGTCCCCAGGCCAGGGATATATTAATCATTTACAATTAAAAACCCTGATTTAAGTTCAGGAATTGGGGGGGGGGGCATTCCATTAAAAACAATTCCCCAGAGTTTTGATTGTTTTGCAGATGATTCAAGCAATAGCAAGATGTGTATCTGGGGTCATATAGGAAGTGACACTTGGAGAACAGAAAATGAGCTCGTTGGGGGCTGAGAAGAAATGGATGTACAAGAACTGCAATTGATGAGGGGAAATGGAGATAGCCCTCTTTCATGTTTGTCCTTGTGTCATCTTTCTATTTCTCCTTTTCTTCAAACTGACCTGTCATTACATATAACTTGATTTATCATTTGTTTGTTCCTCTTCATTACTTACTCTTAAAACTGTTTACCTTTCTGCAAAGGAGCCAAAGATATGACAATCACCAGGATTTGGACCCAAATAACAAATTGTAACTGAATTACTGCTCTAATACTAAACTTATGATATACTGGTACTTGAAAATTATTCAATGCTTTTTAGTGTCAATCAGAACTAAGATTTCTCGAAACAAATACTTTGAGTGTACTGACAAGATGGTCTGTCGGAGTTTTAACCCATTGAGCCCCGCATATTTGTTGGATAGAAACTGCATTGGGGGTGGGATTATTTTGTAGGAAATACAGTGTCGCTTTACATCATGAGAAATTACTTACAAGAGCATTAAAGATTTAAATATATAATATGAAAACAACATATTATGAATTAATTGATGCTACATCACAACTCCAATTCTCCTCAGTAGCTGAAAAGAGTCTGGCAAGCCTCAAAATACTGTTCCAAATGCAGCGGAACCTAAAATTTTAGCAGAACCACGTCACTTCAGCTATCTTCTTGTGTTTTGTACTAACATTACTGGCTCTGGAGGGAAATTGCTGTGCTGCAGTGGGTGGAACAAGAGCACAGAAATGAATCCAGATCCTGGATTTCAACCTAACGGGGTCATCAGCCAGTGAAGGTCTCCCTGCTCTGGAGGACTGACACTGCTACATCTACTATGAAATCAGTCTAGTGCATCCTTCTCCCAACAATACTCTGGTATACAACATAGGAATTGAATGTCGAATGGCATTCACACCACGAACCACGAAACAAGGAATACATTTCTTTTGTTAGCATCATGGGTCCAGACTCATACTCAGTCCACATCTCCTTGCACTTCCTCTTCGATTTCTGGATCTATTTGTTCATCAGAAGTGTTACTCATACTACTACTACTAATTTCACTGAAAGAATTACATTAATAATCATTACTTTGCAAAAGGTGTTATATATCAGTAACTTTCAGTCGTTTGCTGGCAGCCATATTCCATTCCATATTCCGGCAATTGGTCCACCAAGATGAAGCACAGAATGGTTCCGGGTCTCGGGCCCAATGGATTAAAGAGCCTAACCACCATGGAATATTTGAAAAAATAACACTATTAAAATGAACGGGTGAAGCACACACTTACCTTCACTCTCTTGATGAGCTTCATGAGGGTGTGAGTGGTGTTCTGCAGCACATTCAGCCAGTCTGGCAGGGCCATGCCATGCTGCATGGTGTCCCCATGACCTGTCACACCCAGCTCAGAGTCCCCAGTGTCACTGGCAGCCAGTACTTCTATTACCATCTGTTGAGATCACATAAGCTATCAGTACAACTACAGAACTGAGCAGCCTTGAGTTATGCGATAATCAGAAATTAAAATAACGTCTTTGCAAGTAGTATGTCAAAAATTCTGAAACTGTTGCACTACCTTAAATTCAACGTGCATCAACCATAGAAATGCAAACAGGTATCAGTATTATCACCATGCCTCCTGTAAGAGGCAGAATTGATACAACAAAGAATGATATCAGATACAGCAGTTGGTAATTAGATAGAACTGTGTTCATTACCTGCTTCACAACAGTTTTGATAGCAGTGAAAGCTTCATCCTTGTAGGTATCAATGAAGTGAAGGTGCTTCTGCCGCAGCATACCGAAGATGATTGAGATCAACTTGTCCTAGAAAAAGAGAAACCTTTGTTTTGGGATGATCTTGTGCAGTTAGTACAAAAAGAGAGCCATGTTTTGCAGGTAATGACACAATCTCTAATATGCATACGAAATTTAAGTGTAGTCTATAGCCAGGGGCTGTGTCGAAGCCGGGACCTCAGGTCGTTTGAGCGTAGAACTCATCACAATGGTGTGCTCAGAGTTTAGGTTTAAGAGAAGGTTCTTTTCTTTTTCTTTAGCTAGATTCTCATCTTGTGAATGTTGTGAAATCACAGTTTCAATCTCCAGTGACTCGATAACATGTTGTGTGTTTTTGGGCTTATCTACCTCCATAAGCTAGACACGATCAGTAAGTTGGATGTATTTAGTTGTGGCTCATGCCTGCCTCAGCTCTCTTATGCTCAGCTCGGATATCTTGGGCTTGTTCATTTCTGTTTGATTCATTCTATCTAGTTGTTTTCACTTGCAGTAGGCTTGGACGTTCTAAAATTAAGATACTGAGCAAATTTTTACGTGCATGATCAAGTATTCTCCCAGAAGTTATTACGGATATCAACAGAAATTACAAAGAAGAAATGAACACCACCTTGCAGTATGTGCTATCACATCAGGGTCTGAAGTTATAATAATTTAATCACTTTGTAAGAGATGTATTAGTTCCAACTTTTCAATACAAAACGTGATATACATTAAACAAGGCATGTTTAAATGTAGGACATGTTTTGTCCCTATTTTGAGACTTCTTCAGCTACATGTAAGTTAAATGATAAAAATAAAAACATATGAAAACAAGTGCACTGTGTTGAATTAAAATTTGTCAAAAGTCCATTCACTGTCTTAGTGCACTAAGCAAAAATAAAGGAACAAAGATGCCACCATAAAATGGAACAGTCACAAGGCACATTGAAAATAATAAGAAAGGCATTAAAGGCTTAAATGTTCAACTGATATCTTCAGAAAATATATCACGTTATGTATTGAAAAGGTGGAACTAATACATCTCTAACATTACTGTTACTCCTATCATCCACACTGGTCTGTCACTGCGTCTGTCCTCTGTGCAAGTTTCTATATCTCTTGCCAATTTCGAGCAAGGACTTGATATAAACAGACAGACTGAAAAGAAGGGCAACCCAATAAAATGTTTGAATCCATATGAGAGAAGTGACACAGCCTTCTAGTTTGCATTTGCCGTTACTTACTGCAGCCAAAACCTGCTGCACCTCTGTCAGAGGTCTGTTGAGATCAGCAGTTGCATAGCGCTCAAACTCGCTGGTCAGCATCTTATCGATCAACCTCTCCATTTCTAGAAGCTGCGAGCTCAAGTGCCTGGAAAGAAAAGTATGAATCCCCATTTAGCTTAATCCTATATTCAAAGTGCAATTTTCAAGTTTAGAGAAACATGAATAACACATTCTCATTTATTTTTGCTTTGGTGGCCAAAAATCATCTCCGATGCTATGCTCTGGGGAAGGACTAATCAGAAGCCTATAACTGGAAATAAGACTGAGAAAATAGGCATGAATGGCACATACGTTACAGCAGCTAGACGATCATATAACAAAGGAGATACTTGACTGATAAAAGGCAGGACTAGGATGACATGGTACTGGAAAGTCAGAACTGCAGTGAAATCAAAGGACAGATCAAGGTGCCACTCCTATGCTCCTAATAAGGAGGCTGATTTCTTTAAGTCTAAAAGAACATATAAAGAATAATAGAAAAGCAGATGACGTCTTCTTTTCGTAAAATCACTCAGAGCTTCAGTTTATCTAGAGTCACAACAAGCAAGTGGGATTACTAACGAATGTAACCAAGACCACATTACCTGTCATAATGTGACCAGACTGTAATACGTCTAGTAGATACTAAGAGTGGGTTAAGTTTACACAGAAAAGGTATTATAAAGTATATTTTCAAGTGCACTCAAATATATCCTCACATATGAATAAAATGTCCACAAAAACACATGGAAGTAGATTAGATTTTGGTGCAATCTGTCTTAGAAGAAATATATTAAGCAGGTCTTGCAAGCAACAGTCATAACTCATAAGACTTGTCGATGAGTAGGTGATGTATTCTCAAATATGTGTCTGTTTCAAAACCTGGAATAGCAGAAAGTATAGTATTTGCTTGCATATAACTCACCATCGCGTATATCTCGCACCCCATTTTTAACATTTGAAGTTGCAGGGGGGGGAAAAAAAAAAAAAATCCGCACATAATTCGCATTAATTTCTGACGTCCTAAAGACATACAGTACATATACGAAATAAAGTTTGGGTATTCCATGGACGTGCCTAAATTAAATATCGGGACTGTACAATTTCCTTTCCGGTATTTTGTATGTGACAGTACAAGAAGAAGCTACATTTCTTTCTACCTGCAGAAAGGTTGAGGGTAGCTGTTGTAACAAAAAGACCTAACTCGCAAACCCCCGCCCAAGGCCACATTCCTAGCCAGTCAGTCACACTCAGCCATCCCTCTCACTCTTCCATCTTAGTCAATATGCTTATCGCTACCTGTCCGGCAGAGCTGATCACGTGAACTGGGAGTGTTTCCCTGTCCAGGCAGTCACGTGATCACGGTATTAGGTATCATCCATCTGTTGTACTGTCGACAAGAACCAGTATTCTTTCTTCACATTTCATTGCTGTTTCTCATTTAAATTTTCTCATGTAGGTCAATCTTTAAGTTATGGAGAAACGTGGGAGTTATACGCCTGGATTTAAACTCAGAGTGATAAATAATATGTAAGGCATTCAGAGGGCCAAAAACTGATATGTTTCCTGAGCTGAAAGACGAGTTGCTTCATTACGTTACAGAGTTGCAAAATGATGGCTTTAGTATCTTGCATGAGATGCTACATTTCAAAGCGCGCGAACTGGCAATTAAAGCAGGAGTCAGCTGTTTGGATTTGAAAGTGAGCCAGGGTTGGATCCACAGATTCAGGACATGAAAGGGATTGTGTCTGCAAAGTCAAACGTCTCTCTGCCAGAGAATGCCAAGCAATTTCGGTGAAAAAATCCTAGATTTTCATCGCCATGTGATGGCAATGTGGAGGAAAAACAATTACCTCTTATCTCAAATTGGCAATGCAGATCAAACCCTGATAAACTTCAACATGCCATGCAACACCACCATCAACAAGAAGGGAGAATCTAAGTGTGCTTGTACATACAACTGGCTGTGAAAAACAGTGTTGCATTGTCATGCTAGCAATAACCGCAGATGGAAGAAAATTTCCACCATACGTTATTTTCAAAAGAAAAACAGTGCCTAAAGCAAAGTTTCCCAAAGGCATTCACGTGCAGGTTCAAGATGGATGAATACAGCTCTTGTCCAGGACTGGGTCCGTACGGTGTGGGGAGCATGGTCAGGGGCACTGCTTCAACACTCAGCATTGCCAGTGTGGGACAGTTTCTGTGGACACTTGGCGGAAGACACAAAGAAATGTCTTCAGGAAATGAAAACTGATCTCGTAATTCCTGGTGGACTCACACATTGTCTACAGCCCTTAGATGTTTCCGTCAACAAGCCCTTCAAGGACAACATACGTAAATTTTATTCCAAATGGATGGCAGGAGGGGAGCATGAACTGACGCCAGCCGTTGAGCTCGTGTGTGATTGGATTATGCGGGCATGGGTTATGGTATTGACAGACATTGTTGTGAGGAGTTTCTTGAAGATGGGCATTGCAAATGCACTGAACGGAAGTCAGGATGATGCAGTATGGGATGGTGACCAGAATGATGCATGCAAGAATAGCTCGGAGACTGAAGGCAGTGACAATGAATAGAGAAAGTATGCCAGTTGTCTTGTTGCAATAGCCTAATGCAAATATTATGGTTTTTTGGGAATACGATCATTTGCAGACAAATCCCTGCATATATCACGCATCAAAAATGTTCACACCTTATTTTTTTGTAAAACAAGTGCAAGTGATACGCGAGCAAATACGGTAGATGTATTTTTAAAAAAAATAAGGAACACATCTCAATGAATGTCCCCACCAACGTTGAGATCTGTACATTAGCACTGGTGGTTGGGCCATAAAATAGCCGAGTTCAGTTCAATTCTTCCTCGTAATGAAATCCAGAATACAACATGCACGTACCGAAAGCTGTGGATCCCAGCAAGTTCTTGCAGCAGGATCTCTTGAGTTGTAGCGATCAACTCCAGAGCAGCCACGTAATCTGGTGTGGATAACAGCAGTTGAATGGTGGGCTGCGTCTGATGAACTGTGGCCATCAGTTTCAGCTACACAGTGTCATGAAATAACACATGAAAACTACAAGATAATGAGAATAATACGTGCAAACTAAAGGCTATATCCAAGAGCAGATAAGAGATTTTTTTTTTGTATTTATGCCATATTACAAGAGTCATTTCATAAGCCATTATTACTGTATTATCGTATTTTCTCACATAGTTAACGCACTTTTTAAAAGGAAAAATACAGGCGAAAACATCAGATGTGTAAATTATTCAAGGAATTTAGATATTTAAAAAATTATTTAAATTCATTTACATTTGAAAGGTACATCAAATATAATATACCCACAACTGGCTCAACTCATCTTCAAAACTGAGACACTGATTCCATGTGCAGTGGCCATTTCTCGTTCTATAAAATACAGCATTTTGTGAGAAATGGCACATCCAACATTGCATAACGATATGATATATTTATCAGGTCCTCCTCTACTTGCGGAACTTGCCGCTTTTTGGTCCACGAAATGCTCTGCGAGACTTGTTTGTCGCTTGAAGTGGACTTCTCTATTGCCGCGGTAGCGCACGCTGCATTCGGCACTGAATACTTGTGGCCCGCTGTCCTATTCCCATATGTTTCGGCGCAACTGATCACCGCGAGTTTATATGATGCGGTATTACTCTAATACTTGCTCACTGTGTACTAACAAACTAACAAACAATTCTGAGATCACAGAAAACACATGTCCCGAAACACGTAAAATACGTTTGTACCAGACTGGAATAGCGCGTCTCTAGTCACTTCTGCGCTGATTCATCACAGAACTAGTGCAGTGGTATTTCCTACCGGTTGATAACAGCATGGAATGCCCAATTTTACAACAGGAAGGTTGTCACCTGAGTAGTTAAGATCTTTATTTCAAAAGGGATCCGGAGCTGCGTGATGAATGTTCGAAGAAGTGGGTGCGTCAAATAGTGAACATTTCTTTTTTCTCTGCTTTGGGCCCTAAAATAGTGGGATGCGTAAATTATGCAAGGGCGTTAATTATGTGAGAAAATACGGTATATCTTCTGATAAAGCAGCAGCAATATAAACACACCCGGTGCTGTAGTTGGCAAACAATTTAAGAGGGTACTGTTGACATCATTTATCATTAGGTCAAAGGCGGCTTATTATACTCAAATCAACTAGTCAACATTTTCACACTGAAATTCTCAACACCATAAAATTTAAAATGGTTGAACTCCCTTATTAACAATAATGAAATCTCTCATTTTTTTTGGCTAAATGAACATTTAAATATGGCTAAGCAATATATTTTCATTTCAAAGCTGAAGTAAATTCTGTGGCTAAATAATTCTTTGAAATAAGTGAATCAATGCAGAAAAGTTCCTGAGGCACCACACAGTAAGTTTAGAGTGAACTAGCCAATTAGAGGACAAGCCACAAAATTTAGAAATTAACTAATCAATGACAGAAATTCTTAGGGCGGCTGTGAATAGTTTTCAAGAAAAGCAAACTGTGAACAAATGTTTCAACAAGGGGAACAAAACGCAATATTTTAAAACCAAAACAGAAGTTATGATAATTACAAATATTTAAACAGCAAACAAATTACTTCAATACTTAATAAAGATGAAAGAGGTAGTTTCAGACCTATCATAGTTGTGAGTAGAGTGTAAAGGCCCAACTACATCAATGTAAATCCATTATGTGTTTGAAAACCACTGGAATGTGCTTCTCAACGCCAGCACTACGCAGGAACTAATGGCAAGTGAAGGACAGACAGACATTACTCTTTTGTTATGGATGAAATAAACACAACGTATCTGCAAGACACATTATAAAATTACAGAAATACTCATATGTATGCATAATTCCAGCACAGTTCAATGCCTGTCTTCTGATAACACGCTTCATTAACGGTCGCTACCACCCTTGTGTGAGAGGACATAGGATGTCCAGTTGGACAGTTGCAACAAGTTTGAAAGTCACTTTGAAGTGTGGTGGCAGAGTTTTCAGTACATGAGCTGAACAAAGCAGCAGCCAAAAAATTCAGCACATTTGCAACAGACCGAAAAACACACTCTGCGAGACATTCGATGAAAAGTGATGAGTACATCAAAATTCTGGAAAAGAAAATTCTTCATGAGCTCAAGAAAATGTTTCCAGACAGTGATGAAAATTTTCAGCAAGATATTGCTCCTTGCCACACTTCAAATTAAGTGAAGGAATTATTCCGTGATTACAATATGTGTGTGCTGCAGTGACCAGGGAACTCTCCTGAGATATGTAACATGTAACAGAAAGACTGACTGTTTCACATGATAAAAGTCTAACTGGAGTGTGGTATCATGATGGTGAACTTATAAATGTGATCTCAAAGCTATGCTAAAACATGCAATGTAACTTATAAAGCAGAAAAGGGGACATATTACGTTCAGTAGAAGTCTGTTACAGCGAGAATTCACACGAGCGAAAAATTTACTCGCTATAATGGATTGTCGTTATATCCGATTTTTTGTAAAAAGTTGGCGAACCCTCATACACATTAAAATCAGTATGAAGCGACAGTTAGCTTGCACAAAACTTGCATTTTTGCGGATAATATCCCCTCTTCGGCTTACTTGTTTGTTATTTTTCAAAATCTCATATTACGTGAAAGTATGTTTAATTTCATTCTGAAAATTTATAGTACAGTATTTCTCCGAATAATTCTCCTTCAAAAAATTTATATCAGTCTTAAAAAGTGCTTTGTACAATCATATGAATGCCTTTCTTATACAGTACACATTTTAGACTATTCTTAGACGGGAACATTGGCTTTAGTTATGGCGTATTACTTTTCGGCTGCGCAATTATTCTCATTTCAGCGTCTCTACAATATGACAATTCATCAGGAAAATATTCTTACTTACTATAAAACTTACTTTCACTCGGCATCAAATATAACTGGCTACATGCACGTCTCGCTTGCCGGCTTCGGCAAACTTCAGCGGCTAGCGATGTATAGGCCTAATCGCGGACGTTAAAGGTGAATGAACGAGTTTATTGCGCCGCGGTATGGCAATTCCACCCTTGCGTGTTTTGTGCACATACTTCACAATTTCATCTGCGACTTCTTTAAAGTGTCCATGTTGCGGACAACAAATGCCTTTTTTTGTGCAATACGCATTTTTAATCTCTCCTTGTCTTCACGCTAACGCCGAATATTAGCTTTAGTTAGGCCTATGCCATATTTTCTTACGGCTGCACGAGTATTCTACATTTACGAGTGGATAATAACCATTAACTTAAAATTGTCATCATAATATCGACGAACACCCGTTGAAAATTTGCCGGTAATACGTGTTCCACGTATCTTTACAGTACGACGATCCATCACGAAAATATTCCTGCCATCTATAAAACTTAATTTTACTAAGCGTCAGGTACAGCGAACGCATTATAACTCTGCTACTGAGTAGCCATGGCCCTACTAAGAATTCGAAGGCTCGCGTTTTTTATGCCATTCTGCAGATTTGAGAAATGATTGTGTAGAGCCGACTATTTCCCGAGTTCCAGCGACGTTACACATAGGCAATGAACAACCGGTCGCCGCGGGCTAGCGATGTATAATAAAGAGACAGTCGTTTATTGTCAGCGAGTTTTGTGTGCACGCGCGGGGGGGGATGGTACCGTGGTTACTACGGTAGTTGCCAAGGCCGCGAATGCAAGACGACCCTTGATATTTCACATCATATTCTGAGGAAGAAAAATCGTCGTCTTGAATTTGGAGAAACACGGTATCACTCCAGAGGCTTCTGTGGCAAACATTTCCGTTTTCTTCTTCAAACAACATCACCTAACCTCACCTATGTGTATCGTGAAAACACATTTCAAATTCATGTAGAGAAAATATAACCTCCTCGCTAAAATTTACATGGGAATAGCCATTTCGAAATTTAACTAGACGGGACAAAATATAAACTATCCTCTGAAATCAGTGATGTACTCTGCAACATCTAGAGATGTATCACATTCTTACTTAATTTCAGCATATAACATTAAAATTAAGAAAGCATTTACTTCAGCCTTTATTTTTAACGAGTTAACAACTGCTATCGGCCACGTTATTTACGCATTTATTACGATAACGTGTTATAGTCTTTCATTTCAAATTTCCTTTAGAAAACAGCAGTCGACGGGTATTACTAGACTAATCAACTCCAACATCGCCTTCGAATGTCGACGAGCTCGTAAATGCACATAGCGAGAAAATTATAATATACCGTACCGAAGATGATCGATCGCATTTTGTGGCAAACATTTCAGTGTTCTCATTCAAACAGCGTGACTTAACCTAACTTAACCGTACTATATTTATCGTGAATGCTTACGTACGGAAGGTATTTCTAGAGCCAGTAGAAAATACTCTTCTCGCTATAAATTTACATGATAATAGCCTTTCTGAAATTAAACAGATGCGAGAAAATAGAAACTAACCTCTGAAATCAATTATGCACGCTGCCATATCTTGAGGTGTATTTCATCCTTAATTAATCGCAGTATTTAGCATTAAAATTAAGCGATCGTTTCCTCGGCCTTTATTTTTAATGAGTTAACAACTGTTATCGGACACATTTACGCATTTATTACGCAAAACAGTCTGCGTTCATTTTGAATTTTCTTTACAGAACAGCAGTTGATGGGTTTTACTAATCGACTCCGACCTCGCCTTTGAATGTCGACGAGAGAACTCGCTAGTGGACATAGTGAGGAAACAATACCGAAGGAGATCGATCGCATGCAACATAATCGCTGGGGTGCATAAATATCGGTAACGGAAAAAATAGCTTGTAATAACGGATGCGTCAGTGATAGTGCTCTCGCTGTAACCGAACGATAATACACACTCTAATATAGGAGTTTCGAAGGGACCGGCAAACATTGTCGTTATAACGGGGTTCTCGTTATATGCTGTACTCGCTATATCGGACTTCTACTGCACTTAGAAAGAATAAGATATGTAAAGGGTGAATAAGTACAACAAGAACACAAAACGAGCCGAGCATGTTATCATGGTATTCCGATTACACTTGCATAAGATTGTATAATCTGTAATACAGTGAAACCTCCATTCTCCATTTTGGAGGGACCACGGAGGAAGAAAAAAAAAGAAAAACCCGACATGGAAAAACTGAAAATCTGGGAACGAACAGAAACCATCAACAGCCCCAATGCGCCTTCGCCTACCAACCGACTGCTGCTCAGCCCGAAGGCCTGCAGATTACGAGGTGACTTGTGGTCAGTGTGACAAATCCTCTCGGCAGTTATTGCTGGCTCTTTAGACTGGGGTCGCCATCTCACCATTAGATAGCTCCTGAATTAACCTGGCAATGCCGTGAAGTACCGTATAGTACCAGTGCACCTTATTTCAGATTTTTTCATACTGATCATTACTCGCGACATAAATCTGGCAACTCCACTTTACATTGTCAAGATGATACCCCCTACAATGACTAAAATCAACACAGGATTTAATTTGAGTGTTTGTTTGCGACAACAACCGCCTCGAATTTGAGATCGTGTTGAGAGGCATAAAAATGACTGCCCATCTAAGGTAAGTTGATTTATTTTGTTTATAAATTCTGACAATATGATTTTGTATCGCAGGGTTTATTATCTTGAAATATCAGTCCATGACTTGAAATAACAAGCAATTGGTCATCATTCTGCGTTAGCTGTTACGACACTAATTATCCTGTTGATACCGTATGGTACCGCACGGCGCTTATCGTACCTCTCTGTTCCCCTTCTCCTCCTTGTTTCTAAAGGCGATTCTAAACAAACAATTCATATTGTAGTAGCAAATAATGATTTATGTGTGTCATTCAATTGTATAACTGTGGATTTTACTACAAAAATCCACATCATAACAGACGTGGAGAGCGCTTGACGCTTAAGGTGGTTCTACATATTATTGAAGAAGAGGATACTGATGCTGAAGCCATATTCATTGTAACATCGGAATGTAATGTATTATCTGATGAAGATTCAGCTGAGGAAGATGAAGGGGGTCTCGCAGATAACCTTACGGGAGGTGAACTCGGAGCACCATTTGAGGTAGTGCTGAAACAGCAAATTCTTCACAGGTGTAGAGAATCCATGTCTTATAATGATTCACGGCCCACAAAGAGAGCAAAATCATCTCCTCGTCCACCAGCTATCTGGATGGTGGATGAACTAGTTCCCACAACAATACACTTTCCTAGTGTGAAATATTCCACTTTTTGAAATATGATGGTGAATGAAATATTTTTTAGTTGTATTTTGATGATGAAATTGTGAATTTCTTGTGCCCTGAAGTTAGCATGTATGCGCTTTTTAAAAATGAAGAAGACCCTAAAGTAATTCCAAAGAAATGAAAACATTCGTCACCATTTTACTTGTAAGTGGCTATATGCAAGTGCCACCATCAGAATTAGGAAGGTGCAAAACATTTGTTACAATATATATATTTGGGAGATATTTTGAAGAGAAAGAAATGCAGTTGGTCACACTTCTTTTCTTTTTAGAGTATCTGACACCTTGAGATTCAATGACCTATATTGCTATACCGTTCCAACAAACCATCGCCGGTGCTGAGCGGCCGCTGGACGCGAATCTCGTAGCCGCACAGAATGCGTCAAGTATAATGTGCACGTCTGTGTAAACTACTTTATGCCTCTTCAAACTAGTGAAAAGTGGAAATAGGTGACAAAAAACTGAAGTCTATAGTTCCTATTTCCTGAAGATATGTCACGTCTAAGCTAATGTTATTTTTTGGAATTCGCAAAGGGATGTCACAAATGACCTATAAAACAACGTTTGTTCTTTTGGTTATCGCTATGTAATTTGTAATCGATATGCTGTAACAATATTAAGCATTAAATTTCATGGTATTCTAATGAGGTAACAATTTTGTGTTTCGCCCAGAAAGTATGTACCATACGATACCAGGCCCTCATTTAGAAACCAATCATCCAATTTTTAGAAAAATGACGTTTAAATGTTCTTTAATATGTGAATGCTGAGAATATTAAATAAAAATTTAAAAATCGATAACTGAAAACTCTGGCGTTTCCCGGGTTAAAAGTAATCATGTAGGCTGAGTGAACCTGGAACCAGCCCTCATATCCAGGTAAAAATGTCTGACCTGGCCAGCAATCGAACGCGGACCCTATGGGTGAGAGGGAGGCAAGTTAGTCTGCGGGGCCGGCTTCAAACAATTATGGGTACACGAGCTAAAAATCTCTATACTTTACATTCATTTTCACCAGGGAAACTTCATCAGTTTCTCGTGAAACTTCTTTCAGTTCAGCAACTTTGATCAGCCAAACTGTTCAAAAAATTTAATAATGCCAAGCCAAACAGCAATCGACCACAAGTACTTTTTAATTCCCTAATTTAATAAAATAAAGCACATTAGATATAAAAGTGCCCAACATGATGGCAAAAACCCTTCTTTTTTTAAACCTTCCATTGTAATTTGATCACCAGTATACTGTTTGTAGTCAGTTTCTAGCAATCTTGTACCGCATAAATTAGGCCTACATAGACTTTTAAACGTTATGTTGAACTTGAATGTAAGTATCGATTCACAGAAGTTCTCAAATGTATTATATTTAATTCTGCCCGTCACTAATCACATTTTAAAAAATATCATGAAAACTTCAGAAATTATGGTTATTCGTGACCTTGAGTTGGAATGCGCTCTCACTTTGCAAGTCAGTACAAGTGGGAAATTATACAAATTTTTAAAATGTAATGTTGCACTAATAAAACGATTGCAGTTTTTATGTCTTTTTAACACAAAAACATAAAATTCCCAGTCTTATATTAGGACCAAAACAGTAATAGGCAATCTCAAGACCTCCTATGCTTTCACATAAGGTGTTAAAAATTAAATAACTGGAAAGGAGGTTCAACCTATTCAATACTCAAAAGAAAGAAACGTAGCAATCACATTTCTATTAAATGGGACCGGTTTCGACCTTAGTCTAGGTCATCATCAGCCATAAAAACATGTAAAATGTTTATGAATGTTGGAGGTCAGTTTCACACTCTGTTAGGCACAAAGACACGACACCACACTTAACCGAATGAGCACCCGTACTCCAGTTAACTTAACTGGAGTACGGGTGCTCATTCGGTTGTACTAATTGGCGTCGTATATTTTTATATACATACTTGGCTTCCCGCAGCCGTGACAGGTTCTGGACCTTCGAAACGTTCTCCACTTTACTTTGGTGTTTGGCCGCAGCGCGTGACCTTGAGTGTGCCACGCTGGTCACCGGGAGCTGGCGGCTTTCTACTACAGATCTGTTCGTCTGCGAATTCAAGCCTTTTTGATCTTCGCATGTTGATTGTTAGTGTTGTGACTTTGTGCAGGACAGAATGTGGTGTCGTGTCTTTGTGCCTAACAGAGTGTGAAACTGACCTCCAACATTCATAAACATTTTACATGTTTTTATGGCTGATGATGTCCTAGACTAAGGTCGAAACCGGTCCCATTTAATAGAAATGTGATTGCTACGTTTCTTTCTTTTGAGTATTGAATAGGTTGAACCTCCTTTCCAGTTATTTAATTTTTAACATCAATAATTTCAATACAGAACAATGAAATTTTTATCTTTAAATTTCACATAAGGTGCAACATCTGTTCTGGTCTCGATAACATAATCGTATACAATATTATCAAAATACTAGATTTGTGTTAAGAAAGTTTTGATTTATGCCTGAAAGCCCAGTGACTATGCAATGCCCTGAAGGAAGTGCCGAAAACCTGTTTGGTGATACAGTCGAAAAAAAAAAAAAAAAAAAAAAAAAAAAAAAAAAAAAAAAAAAAAAAAAAAAAAAGAAACATCTAACCCTGGATATAAGACGTTTTACAAGTACGAACATTCAACGAAAGTCGTTCCGTCTTCAAGTAAAGCTGTTGAAATGTGCTCTGTCGCCTTGCAATTGTTGTGGCCACTATTTACTTTATGATTTCCAAGGATTCTCTAAAGAGTACCACCCGAATGCGATGCTAAGATGGTCCCTTACGCAAATTCAACGCTGATCGCTTTTCCAGGACAGTATAAGGTACTTGCTTTAATTATCGCAATGACGGGACGTTAACGCCAAGATCCATAGATATGCTGTAGCTGTCCTTTCGTAAGATATAGTTTCTTGAAACACGCTGATCAAAGATTTAGTGTTGATGGGGCTGAAATTTCTGGACGGTTGTTTCGGGAAATCAGTTCTTCGAGGAATGGATAATGCGAGAATTTTATAATGTGATTTGGATGTTCGTGGAATTTGAATGAATAATCTGGGAAAAAACAGTTTTCGGAAATGGAGAATCGAGGTTCCACTGTATACTACAATCACCCTCCCCCTTCCCCCCATCAAACACCACATTAATGGAATGTACAGAAAAAGAAATATTACTTGTTCCTTGTCAATGATCAATAAATTCTAATGGAGCTGAATTTTACGAAAATCAAACAGACTGTTCACTTCTCTTCTACTGATTTCAAGTAAATATGTAAATAAATTGTTTACCTTATATGTAACAAATGTGTGATTGGCCCTCAGTCTTTCCAGTTTAAGGATATTCAAAGAATCTTCCACTAGAGTTTTATCAATATGCCTGATCTTCTCTCTGTAACAGAAAACAGGCTGCAAATTATAACAGGCATTTCAGAACTATCAAATAAAGTTTTGTTCACATATACTAAATAACTTTTCAGTGTTTTGACTTAAAACCCACCAGGTTACTTTCCACCTTTCCTATCTGTTGTGCACTGAGCATAAACGTGGCAGGTGGTAGTCAGAATATCAGCCTCTTCAAATTCCATTTCATGGTCCTGATGGTTAAAGTGAGAGATGTGACAGAGTGATATGGATAGAAAATAAAGAGGGAGAACAAGAAGTTAATCTATGGAATCAGGACATAGAAGAGTTTGTATTTTTATTATTATTATTATTATTTTTTTTTTTTGCTATTGGTTTAACATCACACTGAGTGCTTGAAATGAGAATAAGTATAGTGATGACTAGAGGTAGGTAGGAAAGAAAGAAAGTTGAAGATAGCAGTAAATTGAAAGCCAAGAGAAGTTGTGAAAAGTTTTAAATACCTGGGAAGTTAAATCGCAGAAAGAAAACACATGGCACAACAGCCCCGAAGGAGTTTGGCCTATCAAGCAACCGCTGCCCAGCCTGAAGACCTACACATTATGAGGTGTCCTGTGGTCAGCACGACGAATCCTCTTGGCCGTTATTCTTGGCTTTCTAAATCGGGGCCACCATCTCACCATCAGATAGTTCCTTAACTGTAATCATGTAGGCTAAGTGGACCTAGAACCAACCCTCAGATCCAAGTAAAAATCTCGGACCTGGCTGGGAATCGAACATGGGGCCCTCCGGGTAACAGGCAGGCATGGTAACCCTACACTTCGGAGCTGGCTAAATCACAGAAAATAGGAAGATAACTGAGGAGAGTAGAAAAAGAGTACAACAAAAAAATTATTTTTATGGAAATGTGTCAGTGATATTCTGTGGAACCAAGAAGTTCTGTATTCGACATATTATGTACTGATATTGAAACATGCAGCAGATACGTGACAACAACGAAACGAGACTAGAATAGAGTTCAAATGGCTGAGAGTAGGAAAGACAGGAAAAGAAATAATCACAAATGAAGAGATTAAAAAAAGGACTAGAGTTTCAAAACAACAGGACAGAAACAAGCAAGGTGAAATGGTATGGACACATGATGAGAACAGAGGAAGATTGAGTTCCAAAGAACGTACAGTATTTACAGAGAAATTAACGGGAAAGAGACTACAAGGAGAGCCTTGAAAGAGTATATGGTGGAGGAGAGTAGGCCTATAGAGAAGACCACAAAAATAGAAGAAATACCAGAAGCAGGAAAAGAGTAGTGGAGAGACAAGCAACAATGAAGGTCCTTGAATCGAAACCCAACACAAGAGAACTGCAAACGGGAACTGAATAATAAGAAGAAGAAGGAGAAGAAAAAGGTGAGAGTAAGTCAAAATTAAATTTCCCTAACATTTTGCAGTTAAACAGGTAAAGGCACATCATAATAAAGTACCTCAGATCTGTTGTCACGAACACTGGAGACTGTGAAACTGAGATCTGCGATGGCAAAAACATACTCAGGTATGGAAAGACAACTCGATCGATGTAAGTACGAAACTTACACTCACCTTTCCCATTGCCTGGACAGATTCTTTGGAAATGCGGAGCTACAGAAGAATATTGCAACAGTACACTGATCAACAATGAGTTGATCCTGAAGCTGCTCAGCATCAGAATAAGGTCAGAGAGAGAGGCACACTCATTCAGCATTACACCTCTGTTCTTCCGTACCATTTCAGCAACGGCATCGCAGACAGACATCTGATCATTGCCATCCCAGTTTCAGAGACCAGATGCAACCAGACTAAGGTCAAATAGAACTGTGGAGATGTTACACAGAGAGGAAGCTGCTGGTACCCATCATTACCGACTGCGGACTGGTGTATTGAGGAGTAAGTTGAACCTTGCTAAGTGGCACTACTAGATGAACACCCACTTGGCCAATGTGAATTCGTCCAAGATTAACGCTCTTTTTCTTTATCAAACAATAAAAAACTGTTACATGTAATACGTTTTATTAAATGATTTATTCCACCATGTGTTTCAGAGAATTTGCTCCATTGTAAGGTGGTGAAAATGGTGATATTTTAACTGTTGTCCTACTTGATACACAATTATTGTTTTCAAAGTATATTATTTATTTACATTTTTTTAGCCAACATAGGACTACTTTAGTCAAGTTTATGGAGATTTTTCTTTTTTTTTTTTCTTGTCAGCCAAATACTGTTTCATCCTTTTTTGAAGGTAATGTTCTTTCTCCTTCTGGAATCACATTTCCTATTTTCTGTTTGTTGATTTTCGCCTGTAGTCTAGTGTGTTTATCTTTCAATATCTTGAGTGTATTAGTTTTGTATTTTAAATATTTATTGTAATTGTACCTCTCTCATGTCTTCTTTAAGTTCTGTGATGCATCTAATATTATTCTTACTCTTCCATAATTTTTCTATTATTTTTCTACTGATTCTATTTTCTGGTGACTGTACTAGATGCCCTAAGAATGATATTCACTTCTTTTTCATTGTGCTAGTCACAGGTACCATTTCTTTATAAACTGTTTCATCAGAAGTTAGTCTCCAGACTCCGTTTACTTGATAATTTTAATTTAAACAGGTTTTCACTATTCTCCTTTCTAACTTGAATACTCTATCTATTGCAACTGTCTTTGTTGTTTTGAATAATGTTTCACATGCATATTATGTTACGGCTTTTTATTTTTTTTTACAAGTCTCATTAAGTCGCACCGACACAAATAGGCCTGAAAAGGGCTAGGAGTGGGAAGGAAGTGGCAATGGCCTTGATTAAGGTACAGCCTGGTGTGAGAATTGGAAACCACAGAAAGCCATCTTCAGGGCAGTTGACGGTAGGTTTCAAACCCACTATCTCCCTAATGCAAGCCGACAGCTGTGTGCACCAAACGCATGGCCAACTCTGTTATCAGAAGGAGCTATGTGCATTATGAATTTCTTACGTCTATGTTGGATCAACTATAGGTGTGTGCTACCTCAGAAATATACAGTCATTGAAAATAACAAGCAAAATAATAATAATAATAATAATAATAATAATAATAATAATAATAATAATAATAATAATAATAATAATAATAATAATACGCTCTAAGATACAATGTGCAGGCATTTTTATTTGATACCATCTAGTCAGCCTGTGTATCAATTTTGAGATTACATTTCACTCTACTGGATAGGAAAGTAAAATTTCTTCTTTTTTATTTTTTTTACTATATTCAAGCAAGGCAGCAGACGGAAATGTACCAACTACCGTGGCATCACTACTCCCTCAGGGACTAAAAATTCTGGAAAAAATTATAGAGGATAGATTACGAGAAATTGTAGAACCACTTTTAGAAGAGGAACAATATGGCGTTAGGCCTGGCAGATCAACAACAGATCTTATATTTGCTGTCAGGATGCTAATGGAAAAACACTGGGAAAAGAGAAGCCTTTATATCTACTGTTCCTTGACATCAGAAAGGCCTATGACAGCATACCAAGGGAGGTTATTTGAGAGTGCCTGAGAAAGCTCAAAGTTCGAGACAGTCTAAGTTCAAAAGTTAAGGTGCTTTACGAGAAAACCAGAAGCTGTGCACAAGTCGGTTCTGGACTATCAGACTGGTTTGAGACAAAAAGGGGCGTAAAACAAGGTAGTGCTTTGTCGCCCCTAGTATTTATCATTGTAATGGATACCATCTTAAAAGCGCTAAAAGAAAAGGGGCAACAAGACTTAAAAGCATCATCATTTGCAGATGATGTAGTAATTTGGGGTAACTCAGAGAAAGATGTGGAAAAGAGACTCCAGGGGTGGAGTCAGGAGTTTGAGAGATATGGAATAAACATCAAAAGACTAAAATGGTGGTGGTGAAGGTACACAAGGGTGACAATCAGCCAGAAATCATGCTAAATGGCACTAAGCTGGACAGTGTCACAGAATTTAAGTACAGTGTCATCTTGGTTTTGAGTTATCCAAGGATAACTTAGCTAAATATGAAGTAAATAGTCGAATCAGCAAAGCAATACATTTTTACCTCCAAGTAAGACAGCTATTATGGGATAAGCAAGTACCACTCAAAACCAAGATGACACTGTATAAATCATACTACACCCCTATCTTCACATACAGCCTGGAAACCACTACATTAACAAGAAAGAACAACTCGAAACTCCAAGCAGCAGAAATGAAGTTCCTACGTGCAATGATCCAGAAGACCAGGAGGGATAAAATCAGGAATGAGAAAGTCTAGAAGACTCCTTACTCCAGAAGATCCAAAAGGCAAGACTGAAGTGGTTTGGTCATGTGAAAAGAATGAATGCCAATAGGTCTGCAAGAAAGGAGTACGAAAGAGAAATCTGGGGAAAGAGACCAGTGGGCAGACCTAGAGAAAAATGGACAGACTTAGTGAAGAAAGATGTAGAGGAGACCGGTTAGGATTGGGAGCGGATTGTGAACGAAGAATGGTTTATGGACTGAACAGAATGGAAGGGGCTCAAATACCACACCTGGGAAACTGGAGTTGGTCGATGATGATGATGACTATCCGCTTTACGTCGCACCGATACAGATAGGTCTTATGGTGACGATGGGGATAGGAAAGGGCTAGCAGTGGGAAGAAGTGACCATGGCCTTAAGTAAGGTACAGTCCCAGTATTTGTCTGGTGTGAAAATGGGAAACCATGGAAAAACCCACCATCTAGTCAATGCAAGCTGGCAGCTTCATGACCCAAACTGCACAGCCACTTGCTCGGTGGAGAGTAAACCGAAGCTCTCTCGGACAACTCTAACCGAGTTTTAAATCGGTAATTTAAGCGTGAAATCGGGAATGGAAATTTATCATGGTTCACAAATTGGACTGCCCAGTCTAGGAAGCCAAGAATAGCGGTCAAGAGGATTCATCGTGCTGACCACATGGCACCTCGTAATCCTCAGGCCTACAGGCTGAGCAGTGGTCACCTCGTAGGACAAGGCCCTTTGAGGCTTTCGTGCCATGGGGTTTGGTTTATACAAACTGAACTGAGTTTTAATGAATTCTGTCAGGTGAACTTCAAACGTGTAACCAAAGATCTCTTACATGGCAACATTTTACAACACGGAGTGTCGAATGGACTTCCTTTCAACGTTAAAAATCCAGTTACCTCTGTCAGGTTTGAAGTTACGATCTTGAGATCCAGAGGCCAACATACTATTGCTGACCCACAGAGGTAGCTCCAGGTGACATACTGTATATGGACCTTACAAAATTATCATTTAAAGTACAGAACTAATTCTTTTTCCAACAGATTAAATGAGGAAAGCATATTTTATAAAGAAAAAAATAAGTTGAAAAATGCACATATTTGGTCCATAAAGGAGTATCTTCCCCCTCAAGAGAGAATACATCATGATTTTCAGCTGTTACAGTGAAGGAAAATTTAAGGTGAATTACAGTAGAGTCTCGATAATCCGAGGTAATGGAGTGAGAGGAAGGTACGTCGGATTTGAAATAACTCTGATTACGTGGAGCAACACAGAGAAAATCTTGAAATATGAAAAACAGGGCAATGTTTGAAGCTAAGGCCCTGTAGTGTAATTTGTTACAATGTTATAGCATGGATTAAGGTCATTTTTTTAAATAAGTCCTTAACTGACTTCTGTGTCTGAATGTTGCATCGTTTCTGTGCAGCAATGTCACACCATCACTTGCAGAAACGGTGTTGGTGGGAGTTGCCTCTGTTTGTTCTACTTAGCGTTGTGATGCTTCCAACGCGGTGAGACCCTTGCTTACAAGACATATTTGGTGGCGTCTCGACTAAAATTTCTTCCTCCCCATCTTCTGTTGGTTCATTCACCATTTCAATGCCTGATGCATCTGTAAGTTCATACTGTTCATCACTCTTCATCCATTCCATAACTTCAATTTCACTCGCATCTTTACATCCAGGTATCTGTGAGGTGAGATCTGAGAAGTTTGGTATGTCGTCATTATTGCTGTCATCAGAGTTACTGTCCGCAGACACATGATTCTGCTAACCACTACACTATGTCCTTCATGGTTATCTGTTTGAGGAAATTCGTGATGTTTTCCTCACATTCTGTTGCTTCCAGGAATGAATGTAGCAGGTGGTGCAGATAATTTTTTTTTTTTTTTTACATTTCAAAATGCTCCGATCCACAGGTTGTATCAAACTTATTACGTTATGGGGAAAAAAAAAATGGAATTCATTCTATCACATAATAGTTCCTGTTCAAGTGGATGTGACCCTGCGTTGTCCAGCAATAAGACTGCTTTAATAGGCAGATCCTTCTTTCTCAAAAACGTTTTAGTTTCAGGCATGAGAACAAACACTTGCGTGATGTCAGTAGAGGGGAGGCACAGTACAATGACACAGTGGGAATAAACATGGAATGAAATGCTGTAGAAAAACTAGTTTTAAATCTGTGAAAAGAAACAATCAAATAATGCTCAGATTTAACAGACTCTACTGTACAAGTAAGATTTCTTAACAAATTAGCTTCATAAGGCCAGAAAGTCTCACAACGTGAAGGAGTACCTGAGTGCTCTAACGACACCCACAGTTTGCATCAGCTGCTCAGAAAGGGCATCATGCGACGTCATGGCGTGGAAGAAGGCATCCGACTTGTGAGCGACCTGTTGGGCTATCTGCACCTCCACTTCGTCCAGATAGTGAGACAGCTGGGCAAAAAAAGAAAAAAAAAGAATCTCAGATCATCTTTTGTGAAATACGGTATGCAGAAAAACAAACAACAGTTAAATTATTGCTCATCTGCTGTCCGTGTTGTCCTAGCATAAAATTATTTAATGTCTATAATAGTTTCACATATCGTGAATTTAGTCTTGTGTTGATTTCTGCAATCATGGATCTCACAACAGAGGATATTGTGGAACATAATTTCCAGTCATGCGAAGTGGAGCGTCGGAATGGGCAGAGTTTGTTTCTCATTAAAGAACAGTACAGGGAGCAATTTAATAAGGAGGAAACAAATAGCAGAACAATGTTAGCCATCACTGACAAGTTCCCTCATGCTGGATCAGTCTTATGTCTACAGAAAGGACAACAAGGCGCTCAAGGACAGTCACAACAAACAGGAATCACTGATGACTTCTCGAACAGAAATGATGACTTCTCCAACAGAGGCCATTATTATTTTTATTGTCTGCTGATGATGTACAGTTATTTAAATGAATCAGAAGTAATTACAAGTGCATCAAAGTACAAATCAAACTGAATAAGTGGACCTAAGACAATAACTTACCATTCAATATTAATATATGGGAAACAATCAGATTAACTCTGCAAGAATCTAGCATCTACTATCGCTATGAAATCTAAGGCAAACCACTACGCACATTTAGTGAAGTATGTGTTCTAGGAGATAAATTTACCTACAACCTAAATTTTTAAAATCATGAAGATATTGTCAGCAAAGCTCACAAATGTATGGGATTTGTTATTAGGAATTCTTATAGGACTTTGATAATTCTCTCGTAAGATCAAGATTAGAATATGCCTCGATTATATGGAATCTGAACACTGTGAAGTACATTGCTCTAATTGAAAAAGTTCGAAGAAATTTTTTTAGACATGTTTATACTATCCATTCTACTAATTGTTCGCCCTAATACTCAAAGCTGTTGATGCCAGGGAACTGTCACACGGAAGAAATTGTCAGGGAGGAACATTAATTGAGGACAATGTCGCTTGAATTTTATCAGATTGAAAGTATTCTCCAGTTGACGAATTAAGAAATGACAAAGTTCTATTTCTCCCACCTATGAAGCTATTCAGTAAACTGAACCTACACTATCGGTCAAAAGTTTTCGATCTCCTATCACAACTATGGATTTGTGGTTAAAACAGAGATGTAGCTTTAAATAATCTATCATAGCCCTGTTCTGATAATAAAACAAGCATGAACATGTAAAGACGGAACGACTCTGTTGTGTATTTGACCGGTTCTCCACATGGAGGGTCGCTGATGAGTAACCACAACAACACTGACATGTCTTTACCCAAGATGTGTCCACTCAAATAGGCCTCATTCCTTCAGCTGTCTGTGTAGCAAGCAGTTCACATTAGTTTTCAGTACGCTGTGTGCAGCTAGCAGTGTGTTTGTGTATCTAATCAGGTGCCTACCATATTACCTCCAAATGGGATGGAAGCAGGAGATTGGAACTGAAAAACGTGCTGTAATTGTAGCTCTGCATCATGAAGGGTATTCTAGTAGGACAATAGCAACAGAAGTTGGTGTAGCCCAGTCTACAGTGGTGTATACATTGCAGCGGTTCAAGCAAACCGGTGCCAATGCAAGTGTTTCGCGATCTGGAAGACCCCGTGTAACATCACACAGGGAAGATCAGTTCATATGTGTACAGAGTAAACGTCAGATGACTCGTACGGCACCTGAAATTTGCGAGGAAGTCAATAATATGCGAGCTGCTCCAATCTCTGTCTCAACAGTGCAACGCCGTTTTCGTGAACGAGGTTTAAAGGGGTGCATAGCGGTGAAGAAACCTTTATTATGGACACAAAATAAGGTGAAAAGAATGCAATGGGCACAACAACATAAAAACTGGAGCGTGCAGCAATGGTCCAAGGTGTTATTCACGGATGAATCGAAGTTTGAAGCATTTGGGAGCCATCGTCGAATGTTTTTTCGTCGACTTACTGGAGAATGTATGAAGAGTCAGTGTGTGACACCTACGGTGAAGCAAGGTGGAGGGTCGGTTATGGTGTGGAGATGTTTTGCGTGTGATAAAGTCGGTGATCTAGTGCGAATTAATGGAACATTAAAGAAGGAAGGATATCACAGGATACTGATCAACAATGCAGTTCCATCTGGCAAGAGGCTTAGTGGTCGTGTTTGTTCTGCAGCAGGACAATGACCCCAAACATTCTTCTAAATTGTGTAGAGTGTACGTCAATAGAAAAGAGAAATGTGGGGAACTGAAAATTATGATTTGGCCAAGTCAGTCACATGTTTAATTTGAAATACGCATAATTCAAAGAACAATGTTGATCCCCTTATTGAAATTCAGACTTTTAATTCAAAACCGCCTTTACATTTTTTAAACAGTATTTTACAGAGTAATTTCAATTCAAAATTTCTCTGCATAACCACAGAATGTGTCTTTTGGAATGTGCAGGGGTAGCTTTCCACACTTTCACTCACTTTGGTGTGTCTACAGTGTGCTTCATAATTGCTAAGTTTGAGTGAAATTGCAATTCTTTTTGTAGTCAGCGTTTTAAGGAACACTGCAATATCACGTAGCAGGCAGGCTGCAGAGAAACAGAATCCACGAACACTAGAGATGCCTACAGTTGGTGAAAAAGTGTGGCCCCTATAATCAATTCATACATACCGAACAATATTGTCAATGCCGATGAAACTCCCTTATGGTTTCAAGAGAGAGAAGTGCCATGCCGGGAAATCGTACAAGAGCGAGGTCACTGTACTGTGTTGCAAGGCAGAGCAGATGGAAGTGAGACACTTCTTCTGCCTTGTCAATACATTTATTAATGAAAGAAAACTATTTATTTAACCATACATGTTTGGGAAGTCAACCATTCCCTTCATCATTTTTCAATTTTCTTTTTCAGTGCATCAAGTCTAACTAGAAAACAAAATTTCAAAAAGGGTTGCCTTAAGTTAGTTCTGAGGCAGGCTACGTATAGTTGAAATAAAGTAATGGTTTGACATTTTATTTCTCAATTCTAAACAAATATGTTTGTGATAACTACATTGTCACCACAATAATACAAGAGTTCCAAACAACCTTCCATCACTGGGGCAGTGGAGCTCCTTAACTTTGAGATGTTCCCAGAAGGTCTTATGATGCTTATGGAGGTTTTGAAGTTCTATGTTTTCAATCATTTTGAAGCCATTTGTTGCAAAAATATTTTGCAAAAGAGAGAAATTGTTTGCATTTCCTTGCACCACAGTTTCCTCAAATGATCACTGTTTGATTGGTTTTTTATGGTATATTTCTAGAGCTTACCAAGACAAGTCACAGAACACTTCACAGATGTACTACCACCCAGAGTCCAGAGCTGCACTATCTGTTAGCCACTAGGCACTCCACTATTGTCATCATCATCATTTCCCTTTATCCAGCTGTAGCCGGGTAGGGGCAAATATGGTTCCTCTCCATTTTTTTCAGTCTTTCCATCACTCCTCCAACACTGTGTCCCAGTCCAGGTTTCTTCCTATAATACTGCGTTGGATTGTGTCCGTCCATCTCAATCGTGGTCGTCCCCGGCCTCTCCTTCCTTGCATTTGCATTTCCATCACCTTTTTTGGCATTCTTTCATCACTCATTCGCTTTACGTGCCCAAACCATCTTAGTCGGCTCTTCTCTATTCTATCATTCATTTTTTCCACTCCAATTTCTTCCCGGATTTTCTCATTCGTTATTTTGTCTCTTCTACTCTTCTGTAACATACTCCTCAAGAACTTCATTTCGGCTGCCTGTATTCGACTCTCATCCTTCTTTGTCATTGTCCAAGTTTCTGCCCCATAAGTAGTTATGGGTACGTAATACATCTTGTACATAGTTTCCTTTGCTTCCATTGGCACATCTTTGTCCTATAACATGTCCCACTACTGTATCACCCAGTGATGTCACATTGCGATCAGACTTTTGTTGGTCCTTCCACTTTACACTTCACCAGCCAAAGAACGGTTATGAAACCATAAACACATTCCACACCAAAAATTATCTATATATTAAAAGAGTTTACTAAAAACAGCTTTGGCAAGTCCATCTGTCTGTTCTACTGAACCAATTTGCTTTTTTGCTTTATTCTCTCCAGAATCATAAGACATTGGTAGGTCTCTAAGTTCAGCCAACTTTGAGTAATCATAAAATCAAATCATTAAATGATCACTCCAATAATTGTAGGTAAATGCAATACATTCTGCACTTAGTAGGTTGCTAAGTGACTAACACTTTCATTAATATTCTGACATGTCATTTTCACCCTAAGTAATGTCATTGTATGCAGCCATGTTCGATTATTACCTGTCAAGCCAAAGAGTACACATGTCCTCTGATCACGGAAGAATACTATTCCCTTCTAGATACTCTTTGTTTCTCTAAACTTTCCCAGCTTCCAAATATATTCAACAGATGGCAGAGTGTTCCTAATAACTTACATGCAGCTAAGAGGAAGAAGTCTACATAAAAACAGACCCCATCATGACATACAACATAGACATTATCTCGGAATACCTATCGAAGGATAACCTACCTACACTAAAAAGAATGAAGGCCATGTATCTTAAAAAGTCCTCTGCCTGGCCAAAAAAAAATCACTCCTTCAAGACTAATCTATGAGATCACAAGACAACCATTCTATATAGAACTGTGATAGAACTATGACACAGTACCAAGCTTTACATCAAGAACTGCAGGATAAAAAAGAATAAAAATTGATACATTTTTACCAAACAGACAACATGATGACATCAGAATGGATGAATTTTGACTACGAACTGTGGCATACCATAACACGCTTCTTTTTAATGTTCACAAAACCACTGAAAAGGATAGGCAAAACAATATCACTATGACAGACATATCAAGACGAGTTGAAATTGAAAAACAACCTGTTTTCCAGTCATTGACCGGGTCAAGGATGTAATGAATGAATCATGTATAGGCTGTTAGTACGATGGGGTCGCCACTCCCAAAGTGATTTATTAATGACTGATAGATGTTATGAAATGAGAATGGAGATTGTTATTGGAATGAAAGATGACAGGGAAAACCTGTCCCACCTCCGCTTTGTCCAGCACAAATCTCACATGGAGTGACCGGGATTTGAACCACAGTATCCAGCGATAAGAGGCCGAAGCACTGCCGTCTGAGCCATGGAGGCTCACATCAAGAAGAGTTATCTGACCTATTTATAATGAATGCTGCGGAGCAGCGCAGGTCCTCTGGCATATACCCGTATTTGAAAGAATTTTCCTCATTTATAACATACTGTACATGACAAGTGAGAAGGTGAGGGGGGTGGGGCTAATTTCCCAATTATCCCTTAAATCCACACCTGCGTGCAGACACACTTTCTCGTACAATGGGCACTTAAAAGGTAGTAAGGAAATTTACCTTCTCCTGAAGTAGTTTGCCTGACTGATGAGAGCTACAGGAACCATCTTTATTTATTCCCGGCGAGAGTGGCTCCTTCGTCGAGAACGGGAACACGGCATTAAAAGTCTCTGGATTACTTAGCTCCAAGCTCGGCTGCAGGAATATTTTCGGAATCCCACTTATATCGAAATGGGGTCTACCTAGGGAGTGAATTCACTTTAGTTAGGAGCACAACTAATTTTGCCACAAATAAAACAGCAAAAGCAAGGTACTTCTCACCAATATGCCTGACTGCTCTGAGGTTGGGGAAGTGCTGAAGCAATTCGTTGTGAGACGAAGGTTTTGCCGAGTTTGTGTTCATCCGCACATGCTTCCGGTATCGCTGAAAGAGAACAATAGATACAATAAGTTCCTTTATAGGTAATGTACTTTCAAAGAATAATATAAAATCCATAATAATAGTAAATGCTCACGTCAGAAAGCTAACAGAAGCGAGATATATACCGTAACTATAGAACTTCTATCTGTAATGCAAAGGAGGGGATGTTCAACCTGATCAATACAAGAATTTAAAGTTCAATTATATTTTATACTGAAATACTAGGACTAGTTTTGACACTTTGATTGGGCCATCCTCATACTCTTAAGAACTAAAATACCACTTTTCCAAATAATTAAGAGATAATTTATTTACATAAACTAGTAATCTAATACAGTATATCCTGAACATCCATAATACAAAGTCATGTATTAAAGAAGAAAACCTTCATCAAGCTCTTTACCAGGTGGTAGTGTCCCGAGAATAGATGGGACATTACCACGCATCAGAGCTATGTTGATACGCTGAATAAGAAACGCAGTTGACTGTGTATCGCTGGAAATTTGAGCAATCTGCTGGCCAACCTCTTTGATAAAATCGAGGCCATTATTACCCCAGGAACCACTCAATTCAATGGCTACTGGCATGACGAAGAATTTGTCCAACAAATTGCTGTATTTCTTCTTTTAGCATTTTCCCTATTCGCAGCTGCACCTCCAGCACTCAATGACGAAAGGGGAAGATTGGAATGGGCAAATGTGTTGGCACAGGTAAACTCCCACAGGAGAGATCCACCCCTTTTCCATAGCAAAAGTGTCATTCCGTCTGGCCTTTTACCGTCTGAATGGCAGCAGCCAGTGGGCTCTTGTATAGAAAGAACTTCTGCTGAAATCAGAGCCCATAAGATGGCATCATTTATAGTGGAGTGGTGGATGTGTGTCTTTACTTTTCAAACAGGAAAGGCCATGGAGGCCACGTTAATCAACATAGGCACTACAAGCTGAGCATCAGTGAGGCTAACAGATGGCTGCTTGCAAATGTAAAGCCAGAGCGATATGGAAACTCTCATTGGTAAGATGAAACCATGAGAAGACCAAGGTAATGCTTGGAGCCATGCACCAGATTCGGGAGAAGAAGCAGCGAGGAGACGGGCTTTGTCTTGAAGTCTACTAGTCAGCTACTGCAGAAGTGAGTGGAGATGACTAAAAGAGGAGTATCGCCAAATTCACACCACGATGAATGCCGAGACCAACCACTCGGGGAGCATTGAGGATGGTTTCGAGGCCAGTTTTTAACACACGATCGTGGGGTCTCGTGCCAAAACAGAGAACAACGCAGGATGGAAAACAAACCACAGAGATGTATGATGCTGTCCTTAAAATGTCCACTTGGTAGTATAAAGGGGTTAAAACTTGTGGTGGAAGTAGAGCCTCTATAAGACAAAGAGAACCATATAAAGAGGCTAAAAATGACAGAATCGCCATATCCAGAGCACGACGGTGGACATGAGCATGCTCAGAGTATGCAAGAGTAAAATATTGCTATGCTGTAGAACTAACTTTGGTTGGAGTTGTACTGCATTATAATACAATAGTTGACCTGAGAGAGTAACCATAGGAAGGCGATGGAGAACATACCATAAGCTTGCATGAACAGTGTACACATGAAAGAAACTCTTGGGTCCAATTTTAGCTGTAGCCTTTGTCAGTGAAGGACAGAATAAGACTGGTAGTGTTAATGATGGTGCACTGCCTCCAGAGAGGACTTTCTACCTGACACCCAAAGGCAACATGCACGTCTGGGTGGATGTATTCTTGAAAACTAGTTGCTGCATTGAGGTAAAGGGAGGGGGCAGACAAGGGAAGATAGGGAGCAGTTATCTAATGTTAAGGCTGGGTGCATGCACTAGTTGATGTATATTTATACTCCTGGGCTACACTAAGGGGACAATCTTACTCTTTCTTCCATGTTACAGTTATTTTCTAACTGTTACATTCGATTCAGTGTTGCTATCCATACAGTTTAAGGACCCTACTTCTTGATACGTCATCTTACAGTTGCCGTTAATCCAGCAAATTGGCACTATACAGTCATGGTTTATTTGTGATCTGTGAGAAACATATTGCCATTGCCGTATTGTTAAAATCACTAGTGTTACATTTGCGGGTATAATTAAAGCAAAGTTTCTTGATGTGTTGCATTGTAAATCTGTTTGGGTAATACCAGGTAAGCAGAACTGTGGCATGTTCAAATAATGCATTTAATAACGTAGTTGGTGCAAAATGGCAAACACAGCATTTTATTAATTACAGTCTTATTTTGTCCAATACTTATGTATAGAATTCGATTAGGATGTCTAACGAGCAAGAAAAATCTGCAAGAACTTCTCTGAAAAGGAAAAACATTACCTCATTTACAAAGATAAAGTTCAGTTCAAATGGAAGGAAATTTTGTTATCAACCAAACTTAACCTAATCTTGTCTTGTCATGACTTGTGGTACAGTTTGCAGTGTTAGCCGTTGTGTATTCTCATTGACTTATGGCATATGTACGTGTAATATATTTTCTTGTGTGTTATTACAGTGTGGTTTCTCTTCAGTCTGACAAATAATAACTAATTTTAAGAAGGGAGCTGAATTATTTACACTAGGCAAAGGCCAAAGAATACAGTTATAGTAATGCGTATATCAAAATATTTCCTTTTGCTAGCCCCACCTTAAGCCCTCTTCCTAAGCCATATATAACTTTATATATGTTATTTCAATACAAGAACTTACTGATTTCCATGATTATAATTTTTACAACACCCCATTTATACTTTATTCTTTGTTAAAAACCTCTTAGTATGTATATTCCTTGTATTATTAACTATTACTATAATAACATCTCATTTCACTTGTTATTCTTTAAAATAACATTTTCTTAGGATTTCGCCAAAAGTGATCTTTGCTTCAATACGGCTGATGATGACCCCTAGATGGGTTGAAACTAGTACCATGTAATTTATAATTTTGTGAATATATTTTAGTATTGAAAAGGTGGAAACGTTTACGTTGTTATTATTATTACTTATATATTATTCTCAGTTCAATACGGACCAAAAACATGAAATTCATAACCAGACAGGTCTTATGGCGATGATGGGATAGGAAAGGGCTAGGAGTCTTCAGGGCTGCCGACAGTGGGATTTGAACCCACTATCTCCCGGATGCAAGCTGTCAGCTGCGCACCCCTAACCGCATGGCCAACTCGCCTGGTATATCAAAATAAAGGCAGAAACATATAACATTACACTGAGTGAGGGTAAGAGAGAGTGTATTTCCTTAATTCCTCATTAAACTTGAAAACAGACTTAATGATGAAATTACCGGGCGAGTTGGCCGTGCCCGTAGAGGCGCGCGGCTGTGAGCTTGCATCCGGGAGATAGTAGGTTCGAATCCCACTATCGGCAGCCCTGAAGATGGTTTCCGTGGTTTCCCATTTTCACACCAGGCAAATGCTGGGGCTGTACCTTAATTAAGGCCACGGCCGCTTTCTTCCAACTCCTAGGCCTATCCTATTGTCGCCATAAGACCTATCTGTGTTGGTGCGACGTAAAGCCCCTAGCAAAAAAAAAAAAATGATGAAATTCATGATTGATCATTTACTTGCGTATGGGAAGCTCCATTATTGTTATTTACAGTGAGGTTGGTTTGTTGATAGTTATGTCTTGTGATTTCAATATGTAACTAGTCAAGTTGGCAACAATGATGAGCCATTAAAAATAGTGAATAGTATAGGGAGTGATATTTGCCCTTTAGTGGGGAGTACTATAGTTCTATAGAAATAACGCAAAAAATTGTTTCTTTTTTGCAAAATTGAACATAAATTAATGCAAAAAAATCATGCCCCTAGTAATGTCAAATGCTAAATACGTAATCTTCGTAATTAACAATATTAACTAAATGAATTGTCAATATTTCTTTTAAATCATTCAAGCTCTTAAGTCATACAATCACTACTCTAGTACATGATAGAAAAGTTAAGAAAAAACTCTGTGTAAATACTTCGAGAAAACACAACTGCTTGCGAGGTTGCTCCATTGGAAGCAGAAATTTTTCTATCATCACTCAACGCAAATGTTCTCTCATAAAGACAGTATCCTTAAGTTTAATTCTGTCATCCACAACCAATTTTCATCACAACAGTTCTGTGACATTATAGAATATTCCTGACTTTCAGGCAAGTATACAACAGTGTCTATCAAATATTATAAATTAAAGATAATTCTACCACTAAGAAAAACAATCTTAGTGTGTGTCCCAAGAGTGGGTAAAAAATTGTCACGAAAAAATCAAACCATATGAGGGGCTCCTAGTAAGAGTACCAACCATCTAAGTGAGGCTCTGGTTTACTCAAGCCATGGTGAAAGACATTGTGCTAAGGCTGAATGACACTGGAGTATTTTAAAAATAGAGCCTCAAAGGATGTCTTCAGGAAACCAGGGTATAAAAAGAAACATATTGCAATTCATGATACGTTTTGCTTATGCAAATCGTTTACGTATCATTTCTACTGTTCACTATTGAAATTACTCGAACAGTAATACCGAATTTCAGAGCAGTATTTTAAACCTGAGAAGAACAACTTCCTTCCAATAGCATCATATTCCTTCTAAATGCAAACAAAAGATAACTTGATGTGATGAACAGTTTAAAAGAAATAACCCAAAAGTCTGCTTCACACAATCTTTCTTCATCAGAGGTAAATCATATGCAAATACCTTTTCTGTTTCTTTTATGTGTCAGCACTGTCATGGAAAGCTATCGTATCTACCAATGTCAATTTCACAAACTTTCAGGGGTGGATAAGCATGCAAATAAGGCAACAGGTGTGAAGTATGACACAGTGCAATAATCCATAACCCACAGAACATGCAGTTACCCTTCACATGTCATGCTAACAGTTTGCAATGGTGAAAGAAATACAGGATTAAGGGGATGCTTTAAGTAGCAAGATTCTGTGTCAACTTACATCCCTAATGGGGAAGGATTTGGATGACAAACTACTTAATACATCTAGAACAATAAGAGAGCAGTGATATAACATATTCTGTCATCAATATTATATTCACACTTCATTCTTTATTAGTAATTTAACATAAGAGATAAGCAAATGCTGATCTTACCCTGGCAATCTTCTTGATGTACGAATCAAAATGCTGTAGAGTGATTTCCGGTAAGTGAGGCGATGGTGAAACATCGACCTTATCCACAAAGCCATCTCCCCACAGCTTTGTAAAGAAGTCCCGCTGGTGTGGAATAGAAAACAATGTAATTTATTCAAAGCATGTAACTTCTAGTAACATTTTCAAGTTCATATGAATAATATAATGGGAGGTGTGAATGAATGGATTAAACAATGATTATATATCAACTTATAACTAGACTGTCAATTACAGGGATAATACAGATGCATATCAAGTAAGGAGAGGAAGAGTGAGTTGATAAGACAAGATGAATATCTGGTTACTGTATTACATGTCTGTCAGCCAGAGGTAAGTGCACTGACGACAGGCACGAGGAAGCAAACGCCGTACAGAAAGTGGGGCACATTTCCACATCATCCGTTAACTGTTTTTACAGTCATACTGGTACAATAAATACAGTCCAGCCATCTTTGCTTATTTCAGTAATTTTTCTCCTTTTCTACATATTGTTCCCAAAAAACTCCAGCTCTATTTGCTAGGTCCATCTTTTCTTTAGTTAGCCTCTAATTATATACAGACTTCTCAGATCTTCCTCTAGTTTATTACTGATATATTACAGAGTTGCTATTAAACTTTCGTCTCAAGATAGCTCTCCTATTACAAAGGTTATCCATCCTTGTTTTCCAGATCACAGTCAGCTGTTACCTCAGCAAGTAACGGTACAGGCTTCAAGGCTATTGGTTGAAATCAACACAAACCACACTTCATGAGTACTTGTTAAGGTCTGATGTCCTCCCTGTTACATGCCACGCCCTCCTATTACATTAGCTGGGCGTACCACAGCTGTCTCTAAATCAATCGCTCATGAGTGTATAACATTTCCACCTCCACTTGTGTCATACTCCGTAGCACAATGGTTAGCACTATTGATTGACATCCTTGGAGGTCCAGGTTCGATCCCCCGTGGTCCTAAAGGTTTAAGAATGGCAGGAGGGCTGGTATGTGGTTAAAATGGTACATGCATTGGGGGTGTACCTAGGAAGAACTGCAACACCTCTGGATGAGGACACGGGTTTACTTACTTCCCCTTTTTTTCTTCCAATATCCTCCTTCATCTGGTCCCCCCAATCTCTTTCTTAGTCTTCCTCCCCACATTCCTGCTCCCAACTTACTCTTAGAATTCTGTTTGCTTTCACTCTTTTGCCATGCTTAAACCACCAAAGGCAGCCAGGTCGGAAAGAATGAAGCAGTTCTGGGAGCAGAAGAAGAAACATAAGCCAAATTAAATGTATATGGATTGATTAAAGTGCTCCAATGTGGGCGTAAAATAATTTATTTTGAAAACATGGCTTCATGTGACCCTTCCCACTTACACGTGAAATGAGTAACCTGTTCGTTAGTGAAGGCGATCACACCAAAAACACAAGAAAGCTGAATTTTCTAGAAAACTGTTAGAGGTGCAAAGAAAATCCATAGGAGATAGAAAAGTTCATTTCAAGGACACACGGTGCACTTCATTTTCTGAAAGGCCAATAGCTAACCCGTTACTTTAATGATGATCATAATTTTATTGTTTTTATGTCCCACTTACCGCTTTTGATGGTTTTCGGAGACATCAGGTACCAAAATTTTGTCCCACAGGAGTTTTTTTATGTGCCAGTATATATATACCGACATGAGGCTGACGTATTTGAGCGCCTTCAAATTCCACCGGCCTGAATCAGGATCGAACCTGCCGAGTTGGTGTCAGAAGGCCAGTGTCTCAACTGTCAGCCTATCAGCCCAGCCCCATTATTTTAGTTGATGAAGGGCAAAAATTGCCCAAATTTGGCACATACCAGTCCAAAATCCTCCATTAGTTCGCAAATGTGAAATATATCAAAATCAAAATTAACCCTTGAGTTACTCAGGATATCAAGCTGTATCCTGACCAAATTTCAGCTCAGTTGGCCCAGTAGTTTTTGAGCCTATCGAGAACAGACAGACAAACAAACACCATCTCATATTTATTAATAGTATAGATTGCAAGTCTCAATGAGATGCCTTAAAAAGGCGAAAGATGAACATTTGTGAAATTGGAGATGAACGGTGGAACACAGAGGCAAGAGAAGAACTAATTTTATATCCTATGCATAGCATGTGTGACAGGATTTTTTTTCCTAGTGGTTTAAGTCACACTAATACATGGAAAGTTTTCAGTAACGCAAGGACAGGAAAGGACTAGGAATGGGAAGGTAGTGGCCGTGGCCTTAATTATGGTACAGCCTCAGCATTTGCCAGGTGTGAAAGTGGGAAACCACGGAAAAGTATCTTCAGGGCTGCCGACAGTGAGATTCAAACCCACCATCTCACAGCTATGCGATCCTAACCACACGGCCAACTTGTTTGGCATGTGTGAAAGAAGTGACAGCATCTTCTTTTTAATGGTTACATCACTGTAGAGTAGTGTATTGACTTGCTAAATTATCACCAAGTCACCTGGTCACAAGCGTGCCAGCTGCTAATCTACTCACACATAACATGTTTAAGCCTGGTCCACATTCCTTTTTTGCAGAATCAAGTAGGTTAGTTTTTAAAACGTCTGGCACACTTACATCACCCCAGACTGCAATAAATGAGTGGGGTCACACAGTGTGTGTTTACACTGTTTCTGTTGCTGTACTTGACCACCAGGTGCCAGGCCCAGAACCAAAACTTGCTATGTAAAGTGTGATGTCTGTCCAATAACAGACCATTTATATTGGTATTATAAATTTACTCATTCGGGACAAATATTTCAGATTCCCTATGGGAATCAACATCTATGTCATCTAATAGCCAAGCAGGCATCAATTTTTGGTAAAGACACAAAGTCTCTTAGTGCATTGGCACTGCCGGTGGCTCCAAGTAGCCTACGCAGTGGCCTCCACAGTATGCACTAGCCAGCGTCTTGGTACTGTGTGGAGATGAGAAGAATGCAAGAATAAGGAATGTGGCCTGCAAGCACGAACTTCCTGTTCTGCCCAGACAGATCGGCTCTTATCTGCTCTTATCTGCTACACGAAAACATTGGCTCACACTTTGCAGTTTGCTGGATAACAACTGACAAGAGCGAAGAGCTGCCAGTGGAAGATAATATAAAGTCGTCTGGGTAGTAGCGGAGTTGCTATGGTAACCACTAAGTCACTGGCTCTGCTGGTGAAAACCCCTCCGTCCCGTGCCTCACCGGATATGTGCATTCTTCTGATCTCCCAACAATAGGTGTGCTAGGTACCAACTGATGAGCCCAACCTAGCACACGAGGGCGAAATGCTGGCAACCAGGAATGAGTTAGCTGGAAAATTTATAGTGTCCAATAATGGACCATTTATAATGGTATTGTTTTAAACTGCTCCACACACATGTGTAATGTTGAGAAATGACGTGCTAGAAGCAGAGTGAAACAGCATCTGACTCACCTTTTTCGCATAAATTGCTCCAATTATGTTAAAAATAGTTAGCAGTATAATTTTTTTGTCATTATATGGTTTTCCATCCCTAAAGAACGCAAGAGAAAGAAAAACAATCTCCATACAAGCCATGAAGGTTCTTGAGGGGTGGAGGCTTCCACTATCCGTAACCTCAGCACTTAATGAGGTAGACTCGTTAGCACTACGCCAGACCGCCTTTGCCCCAAGGAATTAACCTGGTACTCATTTTTGGTGTATGCTGAGTGAACCTCAGGACCATGTGCACCTACGGAAATGGAAATCTCATTTCTTATATTTTTCCACTTCCTGATGGGGAATCGAACCAATGTCCTTCCTGGCGAACTACCTCGGCCAGGCGGCCCCTTCCCTAAAGAATGAGCCACTTAAAATACTTAATTTCATTATTCGTTCATATAAAATAATGTGAAAACTTGTTCAATAAACACCTTAAACTGGTACCTTTTCAGAACATGATGGCAGAAATATTTTTTAGTATTTTTTTCCTCTTTATCACATCTTGTAGCCAAATGTAATGAACAAGGTTTCACTACCTGTTTCCCTCTGTTGGGATCGTTGAGGACTGCGGGCAGATTCTGGGACGCGCAGTACAAGGTCCACTGCTGACCGTCGGCCACGATGCTCGGCGTCTCACTACTGTGATGGGTCGCCATGAACTGTCTGAGGTGGCCACGCCGTGTACTACTGTCTACGGCTACATGGTGCTTGTAAACGTGTTCCTCGTAGTCCTCGTCGTTCACCCCCTCCACCGGCAGCGACGAGCACACTCCATTGTAGCCGTACCGACACACAAAAGAGCCGCCTTCTCGGGTGCAGTGCCGCTCTCTCAAGTGGCTACAAAAAGAAAGAAAAATGGAAAGATGTTGATTTCTTACACGTTGTTGTATATCCCTCCTTGATGGGTTAGTTTCAGTAACTACAGAAGTAATGAGAGCAGAAGAATAAAGGACCCCGTCAACTAAGAATATAATAAATAGTAAATTAGAGTAGTGTTATTGTTGATAATTTCTGAGGAAAATCACAGCAATGGAAACTAGAGTTACTAGGTCATGTGTGTGCAGTGTTTTGCCCAGGGCATGCCATTTCGCCTCACCAGCTGAACTGGCATGCCTGTTCAAAATGTTGCTTAGAGGTGGCAGACTGTTTGGACAGTCCCGCCAACTTAGCAAATATGGATGCCAACCGGCTACAGGAGCAGATATTCCCCGTCATAAAAATAAAGGCATTCCAGTCCAACTGATGAGTCCAAAATGTATGCCCTGGGCGGGATGCTGTGCATAGACATGACAGCTCAGGTGATACTACGGTACTTGAGGCCTTTTGTCCTTCCCTTACAGTCCTCCCATGATCCCTCATCGAAGCGAGTGTTCATACATTTTTTTTTTTTGTGTCCTGACAGTCATAATTATCTCCATGATCAAAAGGGGCTAATGACCATGTGGTTTTGCAGCCAATTAAAAAATATGGTGCTCGAATTATATGTCTGCCGCTGAGCGAGTGTTGCATTTCTCCTAAAGCGAAAGATCTAGTTGCTGCCAGCGCTTTCCGAGCCTCACAATGTGGAGGAAAATCATAAGAGGAATAGAACCACTGACAACAACTAGACCTTTCACTTTTTTTAGAAGTGCAACAGTCACGCAGTGGCAGAAATATAATTCGAGGAAAACCCCTCTAACACTAGTTCATTACTACAACGACTGAACAATGTTTACCACATCAGTAACGCTCACCATGGATGGCTTTATACTTGTGAAATCCTTTATCAAATACTCCACTTTTACAACACAAATTGTCTGTCTTTATTTTAAGACAACATTAAAATATTTCGAGACATGTTTCATCCTCCTTTAGGACATCTTCAGTCGATGATAGACAAGACACCTTAATATATAGCAAGGACATTAAAAGCATTGAATGTTAACTAGAATTCAAAGTCGAATGTGTCCAATTAAAATGTGACTTATCTGACGGCATGCTGTGAAAACTATTAGAATTGTGGGTATCTTTAAAATATCACAAACTGTAGTCTTTGGAATGACTGTCAATGGGATGAAAGTGTCATGCACTCGTTAATTAACGCTGTATAACTTTCCGTAGAATGTACAGGCACAAATCTCGGCTGCATCATGAGTGGACCTAAAGGAGGACGAAACATGTCTCGAAATATAATAATGTTGTCTTAAAGACAGACAATTTGTACTGTAAAGGTGGAGTGTTTGATAAAGCATTTCATAAGCATATACTTGTAACAATACAGACTTTATAATGAAATTTATTTTGTGTAATGGATGTATTTAGCAATAAAAATTCAGATTTGTTAACATCTCCATTATTGAAGCCCGAACAGTAAAAATTTCTCACACAGACAGAGCGGTATTTTCTAACATTTTTGCCATGTACATTTTTAGATATTTGGAGATACTTAGACATTTCTGAAAAATGTAATAATCGTGAATATCTCCATTATAATTTGTTGTACAGTAAAACACATTAAACATACAAGACAGTCAATTATTACATTCATTTTTTTTTTCAATATAGATAATATGAAGACATGAAAACAAAAGAAATAGGACAACCTCCACATCTTCAGATGCCTCTGTCTTTAAATAGATGTGTTCCTTTTCTTGTTCCTATCTCCCTATAAAACACTTGATTTGACACTTGTTCCTACCTCTTCATTACCTGTGTTAACTTGTTGGCATTCTTTTCTCGTTATGTGTTTGTTATGCGTTCCTATTCTTTTTATCACCTGTATAGATTTTATCCTTTTGTCTCTTCCCTTTTTTCCTGTTTATATCCAGCTTTTTTCCTATTCCATGCTTCCAACATCAAGACTGGAGATCTGTCAGGTTGGCCCCTTAATAAGTGCTGACGCTTATCAGTGTGATGAAGCTGGGAAGCAGAGACGCGTTCCTTGGGGGCTAAGACAAAACACATGTAGAAGAGGAGAGAGCTGAAGTGTATGAGACTGTCCGTGTCTGAGAACTCATTTGCTCTGAATATGATAACTAGGTGCCTATGAACATTCCTAAACATAAGTTTGTAACAGACCAATAGTGTATCAACCAGCCCTAGAAAATTGTTGGTATTTGTCACTCACTAGACGATGGGAGGGTGAGGCAAAAAAATTTTTATTATCGTTCACCATAAACCAAAATGTATTGCACTGCTCCATTATTTATTAAGTCAATTTCCATTATTTTAATTCTATTGAGATGTAGACTGAATAATGCTGGTCAAAAAAATGAAAAAGGACTTTGCAGGCTTATCCCTCACAAATTGCAGAGCTGGATTTGGGGAGTCTGGTCTTCAGGCCACTGTCATGACACTGTCCTGACGAGAAATACCATTTGTCTGTGATAACACCAGGGTTGAAGTCCTCTAAGTCTGATGCATTTACTGCCAGCTATATGACATCATCTAGTATAGTGGTGTCCAGGGAATGTCCCTGCTTCCTTTCTATCCTATTAACAAAGTTAAATCCTCATTCACAAAATACTGTTGTTACTGCAATATATGTGACCCGATAAAACACTTTCTTCAGCTCACTTAAGCACTCAGGAAACTTGTGTCAAGTTTTTAACAGCTCGCAAGATTTTGTTTGACCAACGGGACTCGAACCGGCTAACCATGGCGACAAGACTGTTCAGACTTAATGATCATGGCCACCAGGCGGGCTTAATAATAATTTTATTGGTTTCACGTCTCACTAACAACTTTTATGGCTTATGGAGATAATGAAGTGCAAAATTTTGTCCCACGAGTTCTTGAGTTCATTCAACACTGCTGGAATGAGCCAGGAAACTACCAACAGGCTTAAGATGGTTTTATCATATAACAAAAATGCAGGATATGCAGTTACTCAAGAAACTGACTTGGCAAAACCAGCTTTACTGTTTGAAGAAAAGTTGATAACATTATTTAACCTTCTGAGGAGAAAAATGTTCCGTCCTATTAATGATAAATATATTTCAGTGAAATTGCTGATACTGATAAATACAATGGCATGAGTTCACATTACTCTTGTCTGTGTGATATGTATAAGATGAACATGAAGTTTGAAGTATCTGTAGGCCTATAATTAAAAACACTGAAAATCCACAGCCTGTTTCCAGTCATTTGACCGGGTTAGGAATGGAATGAATGACCCCCATCTAGTGGCGAGGATAGGAACTGTGCCAGCTGCTGAAGCCTGTCACACTCCTCTGGAGCAATGATAAATGACCAACGGGTGAAATGAAATGATACTGCACAGTGTTGCTGGAATAATGACAGGAAAACCGCAGTACTTTGAGGAAAACCTGCCCTGCCACCGGTTTGTCCAGCACAAATCTCACATGTGAGCAACTGGGATTTGAACCATGGAACCAAGCAGTGACAGGCCAGCACACTGCTGCATAAGCTATGGAGGCATTACCACAAATTAAATAATGTGATGGTCCTTAAACCAATCCTTGATGTGCAACTTATCATATACTCTAGCTCTTAATATGTGTCGTAAATCTTTGGGCACAACAGTGTTCTATCCAGGCTATAAATGACCAGAAACAAAAAATGTAATTAATATTAAATGATTGAATGCGTCATTTTACAATTATAGGATAAAATTAACTGTAGATATACAAATATGTACAAAAACAGAAACATTTCAGAATCGGACAACTTAATCCACTATAATTATAATTCCGTGTGGCTATTTCTAGCTGAGTGCAGCCCTTGTAGGCAGACCCTCCGATGAGGGTGGGCGGCATCTGCCATGTGTAGGTAACTGTGTGTTATGTGTGGTGTGCGAGTTGCAGCGATGTTGGGGACAGCACAAACACCCAGGCTACTGGAATTAACCAATGAAGGTTAAAATCCCCGACCTGGCCGGGAATCGAACCCGGGACCCTCTGAACCGAAGGCCAGTACGCTGACCATTCAGCCAACGAGTCGGACAACTTAATCCACTATGCTGTATACTGTCTGGACCGTACAAAGTCACAGTCCAGCTCCGTGGCTAGATGACTATCATGCTGGCCTTTGGTCCAAGGGGTCCAGGATTTGATTCCCGGCTGGGTCGGGGATTTTAACCTTCATTGGTTAATTCTGACGGTTCGGGGGCTGGGTGTTTGTGTCATCTTCAGCATTAGAATAATTTATCATGGGTAGGGCCTCATTCCCACAGACATCAGCTTGAAAGACCTGCACTTGACCTCTCCGGAGGTCACATGCCATTATTAGAACAAAGTCACATAGAAACACCACTTGTGCACATTAATGAGCAGTATGATATCAGTCTTGGTTAGTGGAAACCAGGCATTTCACCAGATGAATTGTAGATTTCCGATTAGCTCATCGTTATATTGATCTGCCTCCAGCCATTCTTGCATCCATTCCATCTTTGCGCTGAAGCCATTTTGCAGCAGTCAAGTTGCTTCTTCATATGCCGGTCTCCTGGACCTAAGGTACGTCACAGGTAAAAACTGAAGGTCCGCATGCTGAAGAACTGAATCATCTTCAGAGACTTCTCTTCATGCTTTCCAGTGGAGCTAGAAGGGGGTGTGGGGGAATATATTATGTTCAAAGGAACTGGAAACCAATTTAGCTGGAGTAGACTTTATCATGCCACTGATAGTCCTCATTGCTACATTTAACTGTACATCAGCCTTACAGGTTTGACAGCTGCTGACCCAAACAGATAGGCAGCACAGTGTTGCAGGATAAACAAGAGCAAGAGTCACTCCATGAAGCAGAAGTTCACTCCTTAAACTAGAAATGGTGCTTGGGAAAAGAAATTAAGCAACAACTGAAAACTTAGTGAGAGGAAGGAACCTCAATCCTAGGTTTTCTCTCTCAAGGCCATTAAGGTGGATAGTTGTTGAGTGATTAACCTCATTATATATTTATATACATAAATCTTTGGCGTTCAGTCTGCAAGCCTCTGTGAATTTACTAATTGCCGCCACAATCGTCTATTTGTAACTAGCTCTGTGGCCTCCTTTAGTTCTATATCTCTTCTTTAAATCATTAGAAACTGAGTCAGCCATCATCGTCTTGGTCTCCCTCTACTCCTCTTACCCTCCATAACAGAGTCCATTATTCTCCTAGGTAACCTATCCTCCTCCATTCACATCACATGACCCCACCAATGAAGCTGGTTTGTACATGCAGCTTCATTCATTGGGTTTATTCCTAAAAGAATATATGAAATATTTAAGCAGTAACTTAAAAAGAGGCACCGAGCAAGTGGTCGTGTGTTTATGGTCACGTAGATATCGGCTTGCATCTGGGAGATAGTGGGTTCGAACCCTACTGTCGGCAACCCTGAAGATGGTTTTCTATAGTTTCCCATTTTCACACCAGGCAAATCCTGGGCCTGTACTTTAATTAAGGCCATGGCCGCTTCCTTCCCACTCCTAGCCCTTTACTAACCCATCATTGCCATAAGACCTGTCTGTGTCTGTGGGACGTAAAGCAAAATGTAAACAAACAAAAAAAAAAAAAGTTAGGAATGGCTAATATCATCCTAATACTACTTGACTGCCAAAGTCAGTTGTTAAGAATAACTTATATGATTATGATGTCAATGGTTGTTTTAAGGAGCCAAACACAGAGGTCATCAGCCCCCATAAGAACAATTATGACAAAATGCCCAGGAAACAATACTGTGATGGACTCTGGGATAGAGGATAAATTGCAGGTGAAGAATTAAAAAATATTAGAACAAAATGTACAGATGTATGGTTCATGTTTGTGGGTTACTGTAGTCACGTCTTAGTTCGTGAACCATGGGCAACGGCTGAGTGGCCTAGTAAGTGGTCCTGAGAGTCGGGATACCAGTTGCTATGGAATGGGAGTGGGCATCTCGGACATATTCTGAGTCGTGGCCCTCCTTGGGCTCAGGCGGCTAGGACTATACAATTCACCGGTGGTCCATAACCCGTTAGAGGAGAGATCCTCACTTGGACTATGTGCAAGTAGGGTAGCATCCTTCTTCATGAATTTACCGAGTTCAGAACATTTTAAGCAAGTCTCGGACTTATGGGAGTAATGGAGTCCCACTCCCATTTAACAGGCGAGGGACTCCTTGGAAACAACTTGGCGAATGAAATGAATTCACAGAGGCTTGCAGACTGAACGCTGAAAGGTATAACAGTCTATAATGATAATGTATGTATGTATAGATGTAATATTTCAGGATATCATAACAGACAGGAAACCTAGCAGCATAGGCTCAGAAATGGGAAGCCAGGCTCTGTCTGTTAACAGCAGGACAAAGAGCGAGGATAGAAGAGTAGCACCTCTTTTAAAAAACCTTGATCCAGCTAACCCAGCAAGTAGAACATTGGAAGGGTCCCTTGCCAGACCTCAACAGCCTTCAGCAGAGGAGACCTTCAGAACAATGATGCTGGCAAATGGGACAATCCAGTACTCATTCTGCTACCTTGTACATGAAAAAGGGATCTACTAAAGGCTATGGGAGTTCATCCTAACAGAAAAACCCTTGACTGTAAGATATAGCACGTCAGGAGAAGAGGAAAAAAGAGGGATTGCTTGCAACAATAACAGAATGAGGCTTGTTCATTTCCACACCCGGCCTGCTGGTGTGGAGAATCAAGGAGGATTATAATGATGAGGGGGGTGAAGAGGAGGAGGAGGAGGACACATAGAACTGAGAATAATGTGATCACAAAGGGAAGTGGTGGGCATCTAAGATGACTCCTAACTTCCTGCCAAGATAAGATAAGATGAACAGAACAGAGAGATAGTACCAGAAGTATGTAACAAACACTGAGAAGAGAGGGTTCAACAGACTCACAGTTAAGGGATCAGCTAGCACTGGGAAGTTGGACTGTGAGTGCACGAGACCAGGCTTCAAATTCTGACAATGAAAGACCTACTGTACTGTACTACTATTTGTTTTATGTTGCACCAATACAGATAAGTTTTATGGCGACAATGGGATACGAAAATGCTAGGAGTTGGAAGGAAGCAGCCATGGCCCTAATTAAGGTACAGAATCAGCATTTGACTGGTGTGAAAATGGAAAACCATGGAAAACCACCTTCAGACAGTTGGGTTCAAACCTACTATACCCCGAATGCAAGCTCACAGCTGTATGCCCCTAACTGCACAGCTAACTCACTCGGTAATAATATATATATATTTTTTTTTTTTTCAATCTGCTTTATGTTGCACTGACACAGACAGGTTTTATGGCGATGATGGGATACGAAAGGGCTGGGAGTGGGAAGGAATTAGCCATGGCCTTAACTATCTCCTGAATGCTATATCACAGCTGCACACCCGTAAGTGCATGGCTAACTCACTTGTTGTTAATAATAATAATAATATTAATAATAATAAAAATAAATCATGGTTCCAAGGTAGGTTCTTAGGCAAAGCTGTAGTCGATCTTTATGATCTAAATGTCATCAGTGAAACTCTTTGGCTCAATTTCTTTCAGATAAATCTCTATAGGATTGGCTCCATCTATGAACACATCCCCCAAAAGACGTGGCAGTATACTGCGGAGTAGGTAAATTAAATTTTATACAGTAAAGATAACTATGTTTATGAAAGCAAATCTTTAAGCAATACAGTAATACAAAATCTCACTGACCATGACACATGCCAACGTTACGGCTATATTTTATCCGACGATCAACTGCCGTTATCCTCATTTGCTTTCGTAGATGACCTACCTAAACTGAAAGTGATGCTACTATCTTGTTAAATTTAGCCAAAAGCAGCTTTGCAGAAATTTGTTTACATATCCATCCTCCTGCAAGCAAATCTATAATCCTGAAAAAAGGAAAATTAACTGAAGGAAACATCACTACACTCAAAGGATCAATAATCCCATCTATAAAAACAAATAATGAATGAATCAAGTATTTAGGAATTTGACTTCAACAATGAAATTTCTCTTGACAGACATAAACTAATAAGCACAGTAACTTCTGACTTAAATAATCTGGTAAAAACAAAACTTCTAAAACCAGAGCAAAAGATCAAGATTATTAAGGAGTTTGTTTGGCCAGGTTTGATCCATCCTCTACAATGTGTCTCCCTGACACAACTATCAAATGTCTTTCTTAAAGATCTGGACAAAATTATAAGAAGTTCTGTAGAAGAAACAATGATGTTGCCAGATGATACTCCAAATTCAATGATGTATAGTGCCAGAAAGGTCAGAGAGATGAAATAATTTATGCAGAATGGAATGCCAGTATACACCATTGCAATATTTGTAATCGCTTACTCCATATTCAGGACGTTCACCTACAATACGTAAGGAAGTTACCTGAAGAACAAGATATGGCAATTCACAGACTTGACATACAAAAAAAAAAAGTCTTCCCCCAAAGATTGACGGAAGAAAACTATGTGACACTGTGAGAAATCGATCCTTTCAGTCGTGGTACCAGTTGCCACATAAAGGAAAAGGAGTAGTATTATATTCAGACTGCCCGAAAGCAAGAGGCACCCTCCCTAGTCAGACATCGACCTTCCTACAAAATATGAAAGTTCCACTCTAATAGAAAAAATAGTAATACAGATACTGAGGAACTCTCTACAAATAATGACTTCCAACTATACCTGAGAACGTGATTACATCAATAAACCTCTTGAAAAAAGAAGGTAACAGCATTAACGATTAAATTTCTACTTTTCTTAATATTTTTAAACTCCATTGAAATATTGTAACTGTATTCCAGAACCGAATGGTCACCCTTATTGAGGGACGGATGATTTATTTCTTTAATAAATATCTCCCTCTCTCTCTCTAACTCACACTACTTTCATAACAATACAATAACATGCCATTGTCTGAAAGTGGAGATTCTTCTGCTATAGCAGTAGTAACAATGACAGCAGCTGCCACAAGGTACATAGTGCTAACACTGCTATCTTGTTACAGGAGAGGAAAAGTTATAAACATGTCACATCCAATTAGGCAGTTCAAGCACCTTTTCGTGACCATAGAGGTGGTTGTGTAGAAAATGAATATTCTTTGAAGCACTACACAAGCAATGGTGCCCAATGGTAAGTAATAGTAGTTGTACTGAAAGGATACAAAATCTACATAGTAACTACAATTTTTAAAATTTTTCTTTTTAGGAATACTTCCTTTTTAAAAATGCTCAAAGTCCATTTATTTGTAAACAAACCTTCAGCTTCACACTAGAAAAGAACAGGCAGAGACATATTTCTGAAGATATTAAAAAGGATAAAGTTTTTGCATTTTCACATAAAACAGCTTTGCAATAATACAGAGGAATCTGCTCTCAAAGGGTTAAAGCTAATAATTTAGAAAACCCTTTTTCCACATAAGAACTGGATGGTAGAATATTCAAAACAAGTGACACAGTGTAAAAGAATATTTTAGCAAAGATGCTGGGACATTTTCATCTCTTTGAAGCTTAGGAATAGCCTTCTAGTTGGGCTGAGCTGACCAACACATGAGAACGATGCATTCAGCTCTTTGATGTTAAAATTAGCTGTCGTTTGATAATCTGCTGGTCAATAACTGGTTTACTGTGTAATGCAGAGTGCTCTAAATTGGCCTAAGCCAGAAACTGTTCTTTTTTTGAAACTAAGTATTAATCTCTTATTGAAATACAATAAAAGTTATTGACAACATATACCTTTCTGAAAGAATGTTTCTCGAGGGTCCACCATTTCAATACATTATAAGAATTTTTATAAATTTACATAAATAATGTTAAATCATTACTATGTCTTAAACGGGCCAGGTTTTGCCTCTTTTTTTAAGGTATCTTCAACCGCTGTACCTAATATCTAAGATTAAAATTGCCAGGATCCTAGGCTTTGTTTGTGATAAAATACTTAAAATAGTGAGCCTAACATGAATTGCTACAGAAAGGATACATACATAACTTTTTATTTATTTATATTTTATGGTCTTCATTGGACAACTTAACTCAATTTTATAAAAAAGGGTCCCCCCCCCCCCCTTCCTGTCAGCCCAGTACGCTAGCCCTGCAGTGTAGGGGTAGCATGCCTGCCTCTTACCTGGAGGCCCCAGGTTTGATTCCCAGCCAGGTCAGCGATTTTTACGTGGAATTGAGGGCTGGTTCGAGGTCCACTCAGCCTATGTGATTGCAGCTGAGGAGCTATATGATGGTGAGATAGTGGCCCCGGTCTACAAAGCCAAGAGGATTCACCATGTTGACCACATGACACCTCATAGTCTTCAGGCCTTTGGGCTGAGCAGAGGTCACTTGGTAGGCCATGGCCCTCCGGGGGTGATGTGCTGTTGGGTTTGGATTTTTTTTTTCTGGTCAGTCCAGTACTTCTTCATTCTCTCAGATCTTAACTTTCTTTCTTCATCTGAAATCACCTGTCCTATTGTCCGTTTGTTGATCTTTCTGTGTAGCCTGGCTTGTTTGTGAGTTTCATTATTTTGTCTATTTTTTTAAAATCTCCTATTGTAATTTGTATTTTCCTCATCTGTCTGTTAGGTCATCAGCCCAAAGGCTGGTTGGATCCTCAAATAGCACCACCAAAGGTTATGCGGTTATAAGGAACCCCCAAAAAACCAATGGCAGCACCAAATGAGGCGTACTAGGCAAAACGAGGAGTGAGGTGGTTTGCCATAGCTTTCCTCACTGGGTCAGAAAGTACTATTGCAGCACGACTGACCCTATGAGCAGCACCTTTCATAACACTCAGATGCAATAGGCATGCTCTGAATGTCATTACTCAGCACTACCCATACCCCAGCAACTTCCATATTGTCACAGCCATGGATGTTGACTGGGACTGCGGTGGAAGCTACACTTTGGCCTGTGCCAAAAGATGGATGCAAAAGTACTGTACCCATCAAGAAATGACAGCAGGCAGATTTCCCTCATATCTTTGTTAATTTCTGTATTTCATCTAATGTTCCTCTTACTGATCCATAATTCTTCAATTAAAAATAGGAGAGGATTTCCACCAATCAATACTTATTTATTGTATATATTAAACTACAGGACCGGTTTCGACCTCATATTCAAGGTCATCTTCAGCTGAACCATATATACATATTAATATAATGAAGCTTTGATTAAGATTGTGGTGTTGAAGGAATGCCATATGATGATGATGTACATTTAGTTACATACAAATGGGGCACGTCTTAGCGTGAGCTGGCGTATATGTCATTCTGTGCAATATTGCAACTGTATGTCTAAAATGTTGAAGGTCTTAAAACTAGTGTATAAAACACGTCTTTTCCTAAACTAACTTATATATATGTACAAGATAAAAACAATACATAAAAACACTTCATGTACATGAACATTCGTTCTTGCTTGGTGGTCAATACATCGACTAACTTCCGTATTTAAGTCTTATCCACAGTTGTACACTTCAGCTGCTATTCTTAGAGTTTGTAAAATTGCATGGATAAAAGTTTTGTCTTCTTGTGCGTATGTGAGATAAAACACTTTCAATTTAAAAAGGGTGCCAAATGTATGGATGAAATTCAAGTAAAATATGTTCAGCTCTGCTGTGTGTGTTGCCCTTCCCCTCACAGCAGCTAGCATAAGCCCAAGAAGAACACGAAGTAGTACATTACAAGCTCGCATGTCAAACACAACTCAGCTACACCAACAACAGTAAGTACATATTCCAATTCACACACATAACCCTTAGACATTCCTCCGCACAATATCACTTATAACTCAATCTTATCTTCCACAGATTAACATAACATCATTGCACAGCTACAAATGGGAAAGGAGCCACTACTTTGAAACCAATGTCACCCAAATTTACGGACGCCAATAAGAAAACATGAATTGGTTCTTATAAAAGGGCAACACACACAGCAGAGCTGAACATATTTTACTTGAATTTCATCCATACATTTGGCACCCTTTTTAAATTGAAAGTGTTTTATCTCACATACGCACAAGAAGACAAAACTTTTATCCATGCAATTTTACAAACTCTAAGAATAGCAGCTGAAGTGTACAACTGTGAATAAGACTTAAATACGGAAGTTAGTCGATGTATTGACCACCAAGCAAGAACGAATGTTCATGTACATGAAGTGTTTTTATGTATTGTTTTTATCTTGTACATATATATAAGTTAGTTTAGGAAAAGACGTGTTTTATACACTAGTTTTAAGACCTTCAACATTTTAGACATACAGTTGCAATATTGCACAGAATGACATATACGCCAGCTCACGCTAAGACGTGCCCCATTTGTATGTAACTAAATGTACATCATCATCATATGGCATTCCTTCAACACCACAATCTTAATCAAAGCTTCATTATATTAATATGTATATATGGTTCAGCTGAAGATGACCTTGAATATGAGGTCGAAACCGGTCCTGTAGTTTAATATATACAATAAATAAGTATTGATTGGTGGAAATCCTCTCCTATTTTTAATTGTGCAATTGTCAATACGGAAATGAAGATTATAGATTACCATAATTCTTCTACGGTTTTCCTGACGATCCTGTTTTCTGTCATCCTAAGTAGATGTCCAGAGAATGAGATTTGTTTCTTCCTTATTGTGCATTTCCTTGTAGACTGTTACATTAGAAGCTAGTCTCCACTGTCTATTTTCTTGGTACTTTTTCTTTACCCACATTCTGATTATTCTTCCTTCAATTTTAAGCATTCTATTACTGCAGTGTTAGTTGTTTAGAAAATGGTTTAACTTGCATATGTTAATTCTGGTTGCTTAACTATTTTACAGTGTTTTAATTTTGTGGCTAGTGAGAAGCCTTTTTAAATTATTTTTTACTGTATGGGTTCTTGGTGATAATATCAATATATTATATATTATATTATATTGTGCTATGGTCGGTCTATTTATTATATTATGCCATGTCAGCTTTACACTGAGGTTATATGTTGTTATTTCTCTTAAATATTTAAATTTGTCAACAATTTTGATTTTGTGTCATTCTATTGTCATTTTATGAGTGGTGAGGGGTCAATTAACATGATTACCGTCTTTTCGCAGGATATTCTGAGGCCAATTTTCTGTAGTGCTTCAACTTGTTGGGCTTCCTGAACGATGTTGGACAGGACATTTAAAGCTATGCATCTACCAATTTTGATGCTCCTTGGATTATCCTTGTACCATTCTCTCATTATATATTCAAAGGCAAAGTTGACCAGGAGCAGCGACAGGCAATCTCTCTGTCTGAAACCCGCCGGGCTGAGTGGCTCAGACATTGGACTTCTGACCCCAATTTGGCAGGTTTGATCCTGGCTCAGTCCGGTGGTATATGAAGGTGCTCAAATATGTCAGCCTTGTGTCTGTAGATTTACAGGCATCTGAAAGAACTCCTGCGGGACAAAATTCCGGCACCTCGGCATCTCCAAAAACTGTTAAGAAGTTGTTGGTGGCACGTAAAAACAATAAAATCATTATTATTGTCTGAAGCCTGTATTTTTTATGAGGTATGTCTCAGAAAATTCCCCCATTTTTATGGCTGTTATGCCTTTTAGCTTCCAGTTTGTTCTCCATGGCAGAATCCATTATTCTCCTAGGTAACCCATCCTCCTACATTCACCTCACATGACCCCATCACTGAAGCCAGTTGGTATGTTCAACTTCGTCCATCAAGTATGTTCCTAACTTAGCCTTATCTCCTCATTTCAAGCACCTTCAATCAATCATCAATCAATCACAACTGATCTGCATATAGGGAAGTCACTTAGGTGGCATATTCCCTTGTAGGATTCCAGCAAGATATAGCAGATGTCTTGGATTCAGGAGGTCAAATGGATTGTATTGTGATTGACCTATCTAAGGCATTTGATACGGTGGATCATGGGGGACTACTGACAAAAATTAGTGCAACTGGACTAAACAAAAGAGTGACTGAATGGGTTGCTATATTTCTAGAAAATAGATCTCACAGAATTAGAGTAGGCGAAGCTTCATCTGACCCTGTAATAATTAAGAGGGGAATTCCTCAAGGCAGTATTATAGGACCTTAGGTTTTCTTATATATATATAAATGATATGAGTAAAGAAGTGGAATCAGCGATAAGGCTTTTTGCAGATGATGTTATTCTGTACAGAGTAATAAATAAGTTACATTGTGAGCAACTGCAAAATGACCTCGATAATGTTGTGAGATGGACAGCAGGCAATGGTATGATGATAAACGGGGTTAAAAGTCAGGTTGTGAGTTTCACAAACAGGAAAAGTCTTCTCAGTTTTAATTACTGCGTTGATGGGGTGAAAGTTCCTTTTGGGAATCACTGTAAGTACCTAGGTGTTAATATAAGGAAAGATCCTCATTGGGGTAATCACATAAATGGGATTGTACGGTAAATAAAGGGTACAGATCTCTACACATGGTTATAAGGGTGTTTAGGGGTAAGACCCCAACTACAGTAGGTTTCAGTGTATCGGACCCTCACCAGGATTACTTGATTCAAGAACTGGAAAAAATCCAAAGAAAAGCAGCTCGATTAGTTCTGGGTGATTTCCAACAAAAGAGTAGCATTAAAAAAAAGTTGCTAAGTTTGGGATGGGAGGACTTGGGAGAAAGGAGACGAGCTGCTCGACTAAGTGGTTATGTTCTGAACTGTCAGTGGAGAGATGGTGTGGAATGACATTAGTAGACCAATAAGTTTGAGTGATGTCACAATCTATATATATAAAATAAGAGTTTTGTCTGTACATTGCTCAGAATTTGAAAATAATGGTATTTCTGTACCGGTCATGTCCATAGTAACAAGAAAATGCACTTTTTACTTTTCCGTAATTTCTGTCTGTCTGTATGTACACGCATCACGAGAAAACGGTTGAAGAGAATTTAATGAAAATCGGTATGTGAAGTCGGGGGATGAGCCTCTACAATCTAGGCTACATATCATTTTACTCACGCTGAGTGAAATGGTAGTTTAGGGGAAGGCCTAAAATTGAATTCTCAACTATTTATGTTATTGGTGGTCTAATTAAAATCGGTACGTGAAGTCGGGGGATGAACCTCTACAATCTAGGCTATAAATCATTTTACTCACGCTGAGTGAAATGGTAGTTTAGGGGAAGGCCTAAAATTGAATTCTCAAATATTGTTGTTATTATTAGACCTATCTTGATGAAACTCGGTATGCAGTCAGGAAATAAGTCGCGATAGTCTAGGCTGTAAATTATTTTATTCATGCTGAGTGAAATGGTAGTTTAGGGGAAGGCCTAACATGTAATTCTCAAATATTTCTTATTAGAGGTGTAATCTATGAATGCTACATAACTAAGGTTATAGGCCTATGGTATTAAATTTCCTATTATTCATGTCTTATACATTGTTACCGTACTGGCTATGATCACAAAGATATTCTTGAATTTGGATTTTTGTTACTAAGTCCACGTCAGCGCCAATGGGTAAACAGTATTTAATGAAAATCGGTATGTAAAGTCGGAGAATAAGAAACTACAGTTTACGGTATAAAATATTTTACAAATCACAGAGTCGAAAGAAAACTAAATGTGTAGGCCTACAATATAGAAAGCTCATAACATTGATGAACAATAACGTTACATTGACCATTGTTTGTCGTGATGTGCTTTGTGTCTTCTGTTACCCCTCATCTCCAGTAGATAGGATTACTGCTGAGTACATAGTATTTTTTATTTAATTTACGTCACACCGACATAGATAGGTTTTATGGCGACGAAGGGATAGCAAAGGGCTAGGAGTGCCTTAGGCCTTAATTAAGGTACAGGCCCAGCATTTGACTGGTGTGAAAGTGTGAAACCACGGAATACCATCTTCAGCGCTGCCGACAATGGGGTTTGAATCCACTACCTCTCGGATGCAAGCTCACAGCTGCGCACCGCTAACCACACGGTCAACTCGCCCAGTCGTACAGAGTGTAACAGCCTGCCTGAATATTGATGGAAAGTAGCTGGGGAGTTGGTTAACTTTCTTCTTTAGCATGCCATTCCCCTGGTTTATAAATTTTCTGATACTACTGGTACGTAACACACTGGATCATCATAGGATTCGGGCTATTCAATCCCTACTCTGAGGCACTGATTGGGATGAACAGTGTGAATATTTAGCAGAATAATGGCAGATGAGTGTTCATGGCAATCTGCGGCCTGGTCATCCCAGCTCTGGAACTTTGGACTATTAGATTGGCACCGCAATCTAACCACAGCACTGTTCGTTAAATGTGATGAAATGTGCGGCGTTCCATTTGATCGGGTACTTTATATGATAGCATTGCTTTTAATCGCTACATTCATACTTCCGTTTTTGTAATGACCTATGTTTATTTCAGTTAGGAAACCACAAAGTCAGTCTTTCTGAGAATCCCGTAGCGAAGCACGGGTACATCAGCTAGTATGAAGATAAAGTTGGAATTCAAGAGGACAAACTGGGGCAAATATTCATTTATAGGAAGGGGAGTTAGGGATTGGAATAACTTACCAAGGGAGATGTTCAATAAATTTCCAACTTCTTTGAAATCATTTAAGAAAAGGCTAGGAAAACAACACATACAGAATCTGTCACCTGGGCGACTGCCTTAAATGCAGTGATTGATTCACAGTTATGCTTACAGTGTTCTGTTGATCTAGAGAAGACTCGATGGAATTAGACGGGTTATTTTCCCCCTGTGGTTGGGGGTGCTAGAATAACACCCACGGTGTCCCCTGCCTGTCGTAAGAGACGACTAAAATGGGCCACAGAGGCTCTGAAATTGGGAATGTGGGATGGCGACCATGGGGCCCTAAGCTGAGTCCCTGCATTGCTTCAACTTACTTGTGCCAGGCTACTTACTTTTATCTATCCTATCCGACGTCTCTTGGTCAACTCATGGTTCTTTTCTGACCCCAACGTCATTAGGTTTCCAAGGCCTGGGTAGGTAGTCTCATTTTTACACCTTTTGTGGCCATTGTCTTCCTTTGGCTGATACCTTCATTTTTCGAACTATTTGACCCTTTCCTTTTTTGCCTCGGTAATGAAATGGTGTATGGCTTTTAGTGCCGGGAATGTCCGAGGATACGTTAGGCTCGCCAGGTGCAGGTCTTTTATTTGACTCCCGTAGGCGATCTGCACATCGTGATGAAGATTGATTAGTGTTAGGCCTAACAGAGAATGGTTGCCAGTTGTACTTCTTCTTAAAACAATAATCACCATCACCACCACCACTACTACCACCCTCACATGGGTTATTACAGGCAACTAAAGGCATTTACAGTGACATTTGGGTCACAGTGAGAATTCCTGGTAGAATGAATAAGTTCAGAATAGTTAAAAGGGTTAGACAAGGCTTTATTTGACTTCACTTTCACTTTTGTTATTCCTAGTTTAATGGAACATTTACTAAAAGGTACAAAATGGTAGCAAGGAGTTCAGTTTGGTTGAAATTTAGTAAACAGTTTGGCCTCAGCCAATGACTGTACTGAAATGTGCAGCGAGTATGATATGAAAATTAGCATTTCCAGAATTAAAGTGATGCCAGTTGCAAAGAAATGATACAAGTTTTCATCAAACTTACTTTCCACCTTTGAGTGAAAATGCCTGTGAATACCTTGCCCAGTATAGCCTACTGATCAATAAAGTGTCACAATACTTGCTGCAAATCTTCCTGTTCCCTTGCTCACAGCCAAGTGGAATTATTGCTTCAGTCCAATTAGAAGGTACTTTACTCAAGATCCATGCCAAACCTATTACTCTATGTTCCATTTTGTCCCTCCCTTTCAACTATTTTTCACCATTTTAGGTCTACTTTTACCCTTTCCTACTGCTTTACGACAATGCAGTTTAACCAGCTTCTCCAATTCCTCAAGCATAATTTCATTGCTGTCATTGCTTTCCTTCCTCTGAACTTGACTATTTGGGTCTCCTGAGAAAGATTTTCTTTTATTTATATTCCAGGAAGGACAGCCAAGATAAAAAAGAAAGTTAAACCAAAGGATGAGGATAAATATGAAAAAAACAGCTGGAGAAAGTAAATCTGCATGTTCTGATGTATTCCAGTTAACATCCATATCCATTACTTCTGCATATCCAACGAGCTTGTTTCTCTATCCTAATTTCATCAGAGGGGAGTGGGCAATGACAGTGACTGAAAGAGATCTTCAGTTTTAAAGTAAAAAGTGCAAGTTAGGTCAAGATAAACTGAGGAAGGAAGCAAAAGTTAAAAGCTCTGGTTTTCAGCAGCCACAGAAAGATTGGCTGCATCCTGGTACTTAGGAAATCAGGATTGCTGAGAACATAGAAACTAAGTTTATTTCTTACCTCTTTCTGTGTTTATCTGGCTTTTCCTATAGTTCCCACATAAAGACCGGTCAAGATGGCCTTGCGATGAATGTTGAAGCCTGCCTTCCTGATGAAACCAGGAAGCAGAAATGAGCTTGTCAGAGTCTCAGTAGAATTGGCTTTGATGAGAAGAGTAGTCACGGTGGTGGTGGTGGTGATTATTGTTTTACGAGGAAGTACAACCATTCTTTATTAACACTAAACAGAAAGGAAAATATGGAAAGGGTCTGACACTTCAAAAAATAAAGATATTGGCTAGAGAAAGACAACGGCCATGAAGGGCGTGAGAATAAGACTCCCTGACCTGGAGTGCTCTAATACCATCGGGGTCAGAAAATAACAAGAGTGGACCGAGGAAGGTCAGATACGATAGACGAAAGTGACGAGCCTGGCATCAGTACCGGTAAGTGACAGCAATGCCAGGACTCAAAGGCCCTTCCAATGCTACTAATTTAAGAGAACCTGAGGCCCCTTTTAGTCGCCTTTTATGCCAGGCAGGGGATACCATGGATTTATTCAACTGCCCCCACTCAGAGGCAGAATGAGGAGAGAGCCCATCTATGTGAAGACAGATGTGTGGGGCCTGTCACTGTCTTTTCTGTCTATTGTTCTCTCTCCCTACAGTAACCTGTCAGTGTGTTTATCTTATTCAATGTTCTTTTCATGTTCCCATCTTTCTACACACAACTTAAAACAAATATGTGTGTTTCTTTATGCATTCCCTTATCAGCTCATTCTGTAAAGATCACCGAGGAACTGAAAGGGACAGATTATGTTACTAACTAAGCTTACAATTAACTGATGAGCTTGGTATAGGTACACGAGCTTGCAATTTCACACGACTGTTATACTTGCGATCAATGTATAGGACCTACAGTTTTATATGGACACCACAACACAGACATTGCTTTTGATATTTTATCTCCCTAATTCAACAGGCGTTGGTAGGCATCTGAACACAGCCATACACGTGAGAAGCTAGTGACACTATTATGCTATTATGCACCTCTCAGTATTGATAATCTTGAATCAATGCTTCATCAAGTTCTCTATTTCACAAATACTTTGAAGATTTGCACATGATCTTCCATGTACAAAACAATTCCTAAAATTCTGTCGAAAGATCTTCAATTACCCCTTTGATAGGCACTTTCTTATTACCTATTCAATATTAATCTCACACTTAATAATTACATAACCCTTAAAATCACTAACACATGCTTTCTAAACCCTAACCTAAATTATATTTTGTACAAGCAATGCATAATGTATCTTGCATAAAATGTACACGTACACTTATAGTACTACGATAATAATATAAATGAGTTTTCAACATACCGAGTAAAGTCTTGCTGGGCTTTGAATTCTACGTTATTGCAGTAACTGCAGTGGTTCCAGGTATGTTTGTGTTCAGAACTTCTCGAAACTTTTGCCATTTCTTCAAACTTATTTCAACATATTAACCGAACTCATAATGTAATATATTAGCACTAAAAACTGTCATATCTAAATGAATAAATCTATAAATAATAATGTAAACAGGTGTATATAACATCAAAGTCTTCTGGTGTGCACAAGAGTTGGCGGTCTATATTGAAATAAAAAATCAACATAACACATAACACCATTTTTCGATTGCTGTATATCCTATTATGGGGTCCTTCAGAACAGAACAAGTGAACAGTTTGAAAAACATGGTATTTTTTTATTCACTGTTGACACGAGCCCTACAGCAAATCAGCTGTGAAATCTGATCCACGACGGCAGAGCAAATCGTACATATCTACTACCATGATGCCATCTATATGCTGATTTACGAACAAATAGTAACCGTTGCCGGCCCTGATATCTGGTGGCAACGGATGTCACTACCGCAGATTGAATGTCAACATTCCGCTAGATGGCCAGTAAATCTGCGATTATTCATGGTGGTGGGCGATACCGCTGCCTACGCTGTATTTGCAAGGCCTTGAAATGCACTCGTGGAAACGGGTTGCTTCCTAGTTCACCATTCCGTCGCCAGGATCGCGTTCTTGCCCCCTTGTATTCGCATGGCCGTATATTATGTCAATAAGTAAATTATATCCTAAATAAAAAGAACTGAATGCTTTTGCGAGTATTGGCGGTACTTTATTTATAGAGCGGTGCTGCATTGGCATGGATATGTCATTGAAGTTTCAAAACATTCCTTTTGAGGGGCTTCTTATCAAGTTTCAAAACTTTCTCTTTTCTACTTGAGTGGCTCAAAGCAATGTTGTCTAACAGAGGTCTCAGAAATTTTTATTGTAGAAAAAGAGATGGTTTGTCGCCTTTACACTTTCCACACTTAATTTCACTGTCGAAAACTCTCTTCGGGGCAAGTACTGCGTAGCAGAGGTGACAAATTCCGTCGTTCAGTGCAGAAGTTCCACAGACGATGATTTTCGGTATCAGAGGGCTCCTCGATGTTGAAAACGAATAAGACACAATGTTGGACTTTGAGTAGCTAGAGGAGAGATATGTTCTAAACAGTCTTTACAGTTTGTTTTTTTCTTTTGCCACACGAACCATAATGTCATTTTATTCCGCTTGGCGTCTTAGGTAGCTGAAGAAGAGTTCGATGTCATAGCTCGTTAGGTTCCTCGTCAATGCATAATGCAAATGTACCGGTATACGTATGAGGTATTTTACGCAGGCCACAGTGGATTGGGTAGTCAAGATCTATGCCTGATACATTTCTCTCATGAATCTTGTTTACTTTCTCTGAATCCTTTTGAAGTTTCTTAATATATGACAGGAAATCATTAATTAACCAACTGAGGCGTTCATCTTCAGTACTAAAAGATGCTTTTTTTTTTCTTGCTGGTGGCTTTACGTCGCACCGACACAGATAGGTATTATGGCGACGATGGGATAGGAAAGGCCTAGGAGTTGGAAGGAAGCGGCCATGGCCTTAATTAAGGTACAGCCCCAGCATTTGCTTGGTATCAAAATGGGGAAACCATGGAAAACCATCTTCAGGGCTGCCGACAGTGGGATTCGAACCCACTATCTCCCGGATGCAAGCTTACAGCCGCGCGCCCATAACCGTACGACCAACTCGCCAGGTTAGAAGATGCTCGTTTGTTCTCGTTCCTGGAATATGTCCCATGTGAGGTAATGCAGACGTCATGCACATCGAACAATTTCATAAAATGCTCCATAAAACAAATGGCTTATTTTAAACTGTATTTAATGCTCTTGAGACAAACTACCCCATACTTTTCAAACCAGAGATTGTTTCAGGGGAAAATACAATATTTTTAGCTCTCGCTACATTCATTTTTACCAAATTTATTGGGCAAATTATTTTCCTCGTTGATTTCCTAATTTAAGATTTCTGAGTTTGAAGATGCCTCTCAAATGATCGCCGGTCACGGTAGCATTGTTTACAAAAACGTCCAGTGACAAATTTTGGGATCGTCCGATTCTTATGACGTAACTCGGATCAAAACTTAGGAACAGAGGCCTACTTCGATCAGCTTGAATTCGTATCTCATGCGTACTTCCTCTGTATAATGATTCGAACATTGAACATCCACTGGAAACTTGTGAAACGAAATTCCACTACCTTTAATTTCTCGTAAATAAACCATGACTGGAACTGCGAATGCTTAACATCAGGCGAATACTTAATACATTCGCAACCAACTCAGTTAATGTACACGTTTAAAGGCGCGAACCTGGTTATAGGGGGCAAGAAAGCGATCCTAGCGGCCCGGCATTGAACTTCAGTGTAACCACTTCCATAGCGTTTTACGGGCTCTATTTCCAGGCCTTGTATTATAACGTAGGCAACGGGCAATACAATATGTGGAAAGTGGATAATTGTTTGGCAACGCCAAGTATTGCACAAATTATTGACAAGTTCTGAGTGGCAGACGTAGAATATTTGGTTTGCGTTGTAAAACCATATCTCTTATGAAGGTATGAAAAAGACGAAATAAGCTAGAGGAAAGAATTGTGGTTGTGGTGATTATAAAGCTGGAATTCAAGTTGAAAAATTGGGGAAATATTTGTTTACGGAAAGGGGAATTAGGGACTGGAATAAGTTGCTAAGGGAAATGTTCGATCCATTTCCAACTTCTTTGAGATCCTTTAAGCAAGGGGTAGATAAACAACTCGGATAGGAAATTTGTCACTTGGGTGACAGCCCAAATTTCAGATCTATGGTGAATGATGATGTAGCCTGAAACTTAAGTGTTTTTGTATCAAATGAATAGTTTAGGTCATTTTAAATATGGCGACCACGCTCCCACACTTCCTGTAAACCGGCTCCTAACATTACAAGCTAATAGCAATAGACGAAGTCAAATAAAATACAATACAGTACATAAGTTACCGTTTAAAAAATATAGACTGAATACATCTAAATGTCATTAAATAGAGCACTATATATAAAAGGTGTATATACACAGAAAAGTAAACTAAAAGATTATCATAACACTTTGGGCTAATTGTCTTTTTTTTTCTTTCTTTACGTTGCACCGACACAGATAGGTCTTATGGCGACGATGGGACAGGAAAGGCCTGGGAGTGGGAAGGAATCGGCCGTGGCCTTAATTAAGGTACAGCCCCAGCATTTGCCTGGTATGAAAATCGGAAACCACGGAAAACCATCTTCAGGGCTGCCGACAGTGGGATTCGAACCCACTATCTCCCGGATGCAAGCTCACAGCTGCGCGGCCCTAACCGCACGGCCAACTCGCCCGGTGCCTATTTGTGTATTGAATAGTACCAGTAAACCGTGGAGTTGATCATAACTACCAGGAAGGTGCTGACTTTCATATTCGCCCGTTAACAATAGAGTTACTTTTCTTGAAATTCTGATAGTAAATAAAAACTGTTTAATATCACCCATTTTTTACTTTCCATGATATAGCATGTGTAAGCTTTGATTTGCTCTAATGACTAGCCCGCTATGAATGCTGAGCTGAGATGATTTTTCACTTATTTACTCCTTGGAGCTACGGTCAGCTGAATATCTTGATCTTCTTGATCATACATTTCCTGTCGATTCCATCTTTTGCACGTCTACACCATCTGCTCACTCCAATAGATCTCAGATCTTCCTCCACATCATCCAGCCATCTCAGTCGGGGCCGGTCTGTTAGAGCCTTCTTTTGATACCTTTCTTCTTCCCCTTGCACATGCCCCCACCATCTCAATCTTCCCATTTTGATCGAGGGGGCTACCACGTCGAGCTATGTATACAACGATCTCACTTTTTCATAGAATTTGTTTCTCCATATCTCCTTTTCATGGACCGAACATCTTCCTCAATACTTTCCTTTCCCAGACATTCAACTTCTTATGCATAACTCAGTACTAGTACTCATGGCTCACTCCCGTAGGCTACATTAGGACAGGATTGGTCAGTTTTGTTGACTGTTCATAGAATTTGAAGCACCCGTCACGATCTTTGGTTCAGAGATTTGCGAGCCAGAGTCTAAGTTCATGGTAACTAAAAGTACGACAAGAAACAGAGAGAGTCAATAATTAAGGCTGCCAACAGATCACAAAGAACATTTTACTCTCTCAATTGAAGTTAAAAAAAGAACAGGAATTTAAAAAACTAACTCTTAACAAGACAACGACCAAACCAGTTCCAATGTATGGTAATAAGGCATGGGTTAGGTGCGTCAAGAATTTGACATTTGAATTACAATGTCACCATGGTATGAAAGCTGATTGCAAATGTTATCTTACTTTGATCAGTCATTACGCTAGCGAGTGAACACTAGCACGTACGATCACTTCAAAGTTTATTAGAGATTGTTATACAGTAATAGCAGGCTGGAAAAGCAGAATACTCATCACACACTATTATGCTGCTGATACTAACATTTGAATGTACAACATCAAGCAGATGGCCTACATGCTACAGTAATCCATTATGTGTAACATCTGAAGTAGAACATACGGCGTTAACATCTTCATCCGCCGTATCGATTGATTCATCAGCCGTATCTGTCAAACTACCGCCGAAGTCGCTGGCTACCACATCCACAATGTAAGTTTCCCGATCAGTTTGATGATTATTTTCCTAACCATCATCTATCATAATTCCTTCAAGCTCCTGCTCTATTAATGCGTCATGGCACCAGGTTGCCAGTAGGATTTTTTTCTGTACTTCGTAATCCTCCAAAAACGTTTGGTGAACAACACATTGAACAAAATCGTTGAGATATGTCGTCTTCGCACGTCGCCGACGATTACTTGAAGTTAGGATATGACTTCCGTCCTTATCCACTCTTTCACATAGCTAGCCTAGCAATGTTACATAGGTACTGCATTATCACATATATTTGCAGCTTTTCACAATTGTTGAGACCTTTCTCTTTACAGAATATTAAAACATTGTATATGATCTCACTCTTCTGAGACTGGACCATATCGCAAGAGTTCCGTTAATCAGCACATAAGTAACATAAAAAGAATAAAAAGAAAAGTGTCTCTTTGCGAAAAGCTAATGATCATGAATATGTCTTTCAGTAAATGAAACGCAATGTTATATCAAAGAGAACTGCAACTCTACGTCGAAGGAACTTAACTTGTAGCCGCAGCATCTTTGGGTACAAAGGCTTACGGTAACGAGTAACGTGCGTTACTGACGGAACACAGTTTGTCGCGTTACGTTACAGAAATTTTCGGATGACACCCTGCAGTAAGACATATTTATGTTAAAAACTGATCTCTCTTAGCAGTACACAAGTCACTAGTATTGTGACTGTACAGCTTGCGCAGAGATAACAGATTGCGCTTTTGTTTATAGCCATTAAGTGGTTCCCCTCAGTGCCATCGGTAATCTCTCACCAGATGACAGATTCCACAAACATATGTGTTGTATTTACATAGTACTTTTGGGTGTTACTATTGTTGATTGTGACGCATTACTGAAAACCTCCTTGTAAGGAGGACGAATACAAACACTCTACTGTAATCTGAAGGCCGTATAAGTTAATCCAATAACAATGGGTCTCATCGTGTTTTGGACGAGTCGCCTTGGCTTAATGGGGGAGTGAGTGTTTGTGTACATCCTTTTACACGTGAGGGGATTAGAGGGTAAAGGGTATAAGTGTCAAAAATATACTTCTGAGAAAAAGAGCTGCAATGCTTGGACCTTTTTTTTTTAAAATTCTGGTGCGCGTTAATCATAACATTATTAATATAAATTTGTTCTATGTAGTGTTGTGCATTTGCATATGAAGTTTTAAGCAATAATAATGATTAACCTTGGCAAAATATACTTTTATTTTTTCGTGCAAGCATGCAATTTCTTGCTCCCTTTTACTTTCAATTCATCCACTATCACCCCTTTTTCCCCTTCAGATAATTGCAGGTTTTGGTTAATGTTCCGGATAATAAAAAACAACTTGTATCATTTTTATCATCACAAAATTATACAATTCATTATTAAAAATGAATAATGTTAGATATGAATGATTATTAATCTGAATCCCAGAAGTATTCCATGACATCATCATCATTGTCCTCCGCTACTTTCGTAGAAGACGGCCACTGCAGTAGATATATACAGTATACATGTTTACTTTTCTTTCGGCCATGCTTGAGTGTTTTGTAAAATTCATGGTGAATTGCCGGCAGATATTGTAGATGAGGCTGGAAAGCATAGTACTACATCAGTGATTTCTGGAGGCACTGATTGGTGGTCTCCCAAACTAATGCTTTTTCATGTCATAAGTTTCAAACTCCAGATCTTCATTGAACAAACACTTGTAGTAATGTGTCAAAGGGCGATCACCTTAAAAAGGGATATATTGAAATTTGCTGATCCTTATAACACTATATTTTAGGGACTCTTCTTTGTTTTCAATTACATTCAATTCATTAGTAATATTATGACTCCTTAAAACCCGCGGTGCACCTTTGCAACTGCATACTCAGGTTTACTCCAGCTGGCTTACTGTAATCGGTTTGGAGGCAAAAAGTTATAAGTGCACGTGACTCCCTCTATCGCCAGACAATATAAGAGTTTGGTGAAATGGTTCTGAACCAACACGCTGGATTGTGGCACCTATCACTGTCTTGCCTTACACTTGCCGCTTACTGACTCCATTTTTTATCTTTTTAATTTTGGCACTTATAGCCCTTTGCTTCTAACCCATTTACATTTCCTCATCTACACACGACACACCGCACTACCATCCACCACAGAAACACGCAGTAGTGAAGCGGCCGTGAGGATCCTATACTATACGCTAACTGGTGTATCACCAATGGGTCGGTGGAAGCAGGTGGCCATGGCTGGTCCGCGGTCCGCCAGCTCTGTACTCCGAGCAGAGGAGGGGTGGTCACGGCTCAACCGTGGCTCTACGCCTCTGTATTCGGGAGACGGGACAGGCCTGGACCTCACGTCTGGCCCCACCTCACCTTCTTCGTGCACCTCCTTCACCGTAACAATTCTCCCGGCCTGAGGAACGGCATTACCCGTCAAAGAGGCCTGCCTCCACCTTCAGAGGACGAATGAAAACGTAGTCTTCCCAATAATGAGGAAGAAATGTGTACAAAAGCCTACACCAATTTCATGTTGGCCTAATAACCTTTGCTATTCCCTATTTCACTCTAGCCTTATACTGCGTAGGAATAATAATTTCACATTATATGGTACTCGATTGCGATTATCTGTAGGGAGGGCTGGACTCTGTACAAAAGTGACATTCAGAAATCAGAAACATTTGAGATGAAGTGAGAAGACGATGAATACAGATGTGCTAGACAGTGTTAGTGAGGAAAGACGGCTCATCAGCAGATCCAGAGGAGGAGGTGGCCGTAGTTGGGCCACAGACTGCGCCATGCTGGCCTGAAGAGAGAGTGAAACAGTTGGAGAGCGCTCTCGTGAAAGGCCAAGAAACACGCTGAAGAGGACGTTCTTCTTTGGTGCGTCCCTGAAAAGCTACGAAGAGGTTGAAAGGACAACTCTATACCCGTCATATTGATGATGATGATAATGATGCTTGTTGTTTAAAGGGGCCTAACATCGAAGGTCATCGGCCCCTACCCGCCATATTAAAAGAAGCGTTTTGACAGATACGGCTGGAGGAGCATTGCACGGTGTTGCCATATTCCTTCCCTCTTCCCGTTTTCGGCTCACTTGTTCGTTCGTTCAGACCGCTGCGTTCTGTTGTACGTAACGTAACTCAGAAATGAGAGTTTTGGCAACACGAACCGACCAGCAGGCTTATCTCCATGGCAGCCATACCCCCTACTCGCTTCTCCCCACCCAGGCAGGCAGTAAACGGACCTCGCTCTAGAACTGTCAGAACACATCTCTATATATATCAAATAAGAGTTTTGTCTGTACATTGCTCAGAATTTTTTAAAAGAATGTATTTCTCTATGGATCATGTTCACAGTAACAAGGAAATACACTTTTTTGAAATTTTCCTTCATGTCTGTCTGTCTGTCTGTCTGTCTGTCTGTCTGTCTGTCTGTCTGTCTGTCTGTCTGTCTGTCTGTCTGTCTGTCTGCTCATCACGAGAAAATGGCAGAAGAGAATTTAATGAAAATCGTTATGTAAAGTCGGGTTATTAGGCCCTACGATCTAGGCTATACATAATTTTATTCTCGCTGAGTGAAATGGTAGTTTAGGGGAATGCCCTAAATTCAATTCTCAAAAACCTGTGTTATTACTGGCCCTATCGATAAATTACACATAACTAAAGTTATATAGAATTAAATTTTCGATCATTTATGTCCTTTGCACTTTTACTGTACCGACTATAATCACTAGCTGCGATTGGGAATTGGAGGGCCAAAAATGTAGAGACAAGAAAAAGTATTGGGGTTTGTGGGATATAGCGGACGGGGGTGGTACGGAGGCGGGATATAGTCTGTACATAAAAACTAAAATGTGGTAATAATAGATTTTTGAGATTTTCATTCAATACTATATAATAAATCTTTCACCAAAGGGACAATATTACATATGTATTATAATTAAATATAAGTACGGCGTGAATATACAATTAAAATCATTTAGTATTTGACCACACACTAAGAAACAAAGAGACACAAAAGAGACTGCCAGACTGACGAATTCGCGCGACAAGCGGGCGAATCATACCTTAGTGTCAATGTGACCTTGGCAAGAAATATATCCCTCCCATTCTTCCTCACAACACATGCAAAGTCTCTACTAATTGCTGTAGCACTTACAAATCGGTCAGCCGCGACGAACGATATTTTGTGCAATTTTTCCGTTAGTAATTTAGTTAATAATTAAAGAAAAAAAATGAAGAATTAGTTGATGAGACAACAGGGCTTGTACAGATTGCTTTTTTTCTCTACAATTTGCCTTACGTCGCACCGACACAGATAGGTCTTATGGCGACGATGGGACAGGAAAGGCCTAGGAATGGGAAGGAATCGGCCGTGGTCTTAATTAAGGTACAGCTCCAGCATTTGCTGGTGCGAAAAATGGGAAACCGCGGAAAACCATCTTCAGTACTGCCGACAGTGGGACTCGAACCTACTATCTCCCGGATGCAAACTCACAGCTGCACGGCCAACTCGCCCATTTTTTAATAATTCCTAGTTTCAGCTGGCTAAAGTAAAAAAGTAATATTTTCTCCACAAAGTTGAGAGGCCACTTACCCCCTCCCCCCCACCTAATCTCCGCTACTGGCTGTGATAACAAAGATATTAATGGATTTCGATTTTGTTGCTAAGTCCATATCAGTGTCGAGACATGAGAAAATGCTTGAACAGAATTCAATGAAAATTGGTAAAGTGAGGGAATAAGGCACTACAGTCTAGGTTATATATACTTTTATTCACGATAAGTGAAATGGTAGTTTAGGGGAAGGGGTCTAAAATTTAATTTTTAAATACCTGTGTTATTAAGCATTTTAATAAAATCTTATTCACAACGTGTACATGACTTCATCTAGAATTCTGCATAGGCCTACAGTGTAGAATTCTGTAGCGAAGCACGGGTACACCAGTTACTCTCTCAATAAAATCACTATAAATAGATAGTGAATACTCATCGTAGGAATAATCCAGTTGTAGACCTGATTACAAAAGATGTTGATAATGATATCTATGATGATGTCGATATTCAACATACACTACAAGGGAAAAGTGAGCTCGTGTGAGTCTAAATATCCAGTGAGTATCACTTTCAGTACCCCATTATTATTATTATTATTATTATTATTATTAGCGTATGGTAATGTACACAAAACAATACAAAGATTAAATATAAATGAACAGTAAGCACAAACCATTATATATATAATTATAAGATATACACATAACATTGAAAACAATCATGCAAGCAAAAGGGTTCAAAGATTTAGATCCAAATTCTCTAGCCATTGTATGGCCTCAGCAGAAGCCACCACAAAGTCCTGGCTAGATCCAGCGAATGCCCTTCCAATGCATTCGGTGACGATATGGTCGATAGTCTGTTTAACTGCACCAGTCACAGGCTGGGGAAGATCTCATACCCCATTTAAACATCATTGAACCACATCTCCCGTGGTTAGTACGGACTCTGCTGAGGGCTACCCATGTCTTGCGGGGTAAATCAAAGCCAGCTGGAAGATTCTTATAATTGAACAATGCCCGCCATTGAGTCGGAGCTACGCTGTTCCACTCTTGTTGCCAATCTGCTTTTGGATTGAAATCCCTCCTAACAAGTTCCTGTGCTGTTTGAATAGGAGGAGATCTTGATTTGAGGCGGCTGAATCTGACGTTAGCATCTTCATGGATGGGGAGATCAGGATTGGTTAATATCTTGCTGTATTCTCTAAACAAGTTGTTCAATCTTCTAATTCTAGGAGGTTCTATGTGGCTGAGCACTGGCAACCAGAAAAGAGTAGTAGATTTTACTGTGCCACTTATGACACGCATTGTTTCATTCAGGACCGTGTCCACCTTTTTAGCATGAGAGCTGTTGATCCATACGGAAGAACAGTACTCAGCTGTGGAAAGCACCAGCGCCATAGCTGAAGTACGCAAAGTAGATGCAGAGGCTCCCCATGTGGAGCCAGCAAGTTTGTGAATGATGTTGTTGCGTGACCTTAATTTGGCTGCTAGGTTGGTTAGATGTTTCCTGTATGATAGCGTTCGGTCGAGAGTAACTCCAAGATATTTGGGGTTGGCATTGTGAGGGAGAAGAATTCCATTAAGTGACACTTTCAAGGTGATATTCGCTTGCCGGTTATTTAAATGGAAGAAGCAGGTTTCCGTTTTACTAGGGCTTGGTTTCAAGCACCACGTTTTGAAGTATGTGCACAAAACATCCAGATCTGCATTTAAAGTTCTCTCTTTCACATTAGCATCCACATGCTGACTAATTATTGCCAGATCGTCGGCATAAGCAAACTGACGAGAGCTCGTGACAGGTATGTCTGCAATATACAAGTTAAACAGTAATGGAGAGAGAACAGATCCTTGAGGTAACCCATTGTTAAGTACCTTTATTTTGCTGTGATTTGTATGCATGACTACCTGGATAATTCTGTTTGAGAGCATATTGTTAATCAGACGCGACATATGACTACACTTTGTCAGTTTAAAGAACTTATATACAATACCTTCTCTCCACACTGTATCATATGCAGCTGTTAGATCAATAAACACTGCACCACTCTTTAATTGCTTTTCAAAACCTGTCTCAATATGTGTTGTCAGTGCAAGCACCTGATCTTCACAACTACGCTGAGGTCTAAAACCAGTCTGTTCATTGGAATGATTTTAAAAATTAGAGGACTTATTCTATTGTAGATAAGCCGTTCCAAGAGCTTAAAGCAGACACTCATTAAGGCAATTGGTCTATAGCTTTCGACAGAATCCATAGGTTTACCAGGTTTTAAGATAGCTAGTATCTTAGTTCGTTTAAACTCTGAAGGGAGTTTACTTGTTCGGAGTATGTTTGAGAAAAACTGCACTAGCCAGTTCCTTACATTTTTTCCACAGTACTTCAAATATTCTGGGTGTATACCATCAAAACCCGGGGATTTTCCAGTTTTCAATTCATTTAAGGCAAGCAAAAGCTCTTGCTCAGTAAAAGGAGCATAAATGTTGGAAGAAGTAGTGTACTCCTTTTTCAAACGAAACAGTTCGTTTTTTATAAACCTTTTGTGTAATTTGTCTGGCTTGGATTTGGACAAACTGGCAATGCGACTGGCAATATGATTAGGTGAAACCTCTGGTTTCAGCTGGGGACTGTGAGGTATTCTTCCCAGCTTCTTTAGAAGGCTCCAAGCTTTTCTACTTGAGTGTCTGAAGTCCAGTGTATCTATGGTTTCCTCCCATCTGCTTCGTCTAGCTTCATTTAGTTTATAAAGGAGCTCGTCAGCTACATCTTTTTCACCACTCTCCTGGAAATCCTCATAAAGTACTTCACAAGCCTCATCCCACCCTGGAATAAAGTCCTTTCTCACTCCACGGGAATATGTCTTTTAGCGCATGTTAGAGTAGCTTTCACAAACCTAGAGTAGTTACTAACCTCAGGAGGAATCCATCGTATGGTACTGTCAAGATCAGCTGAATAGCACTCCCAACTAGCTTTACTAAAGTTCCAACGAGGGAGTGGAGAAGATCTTATAATAGGAATCTGCATTCCAGTTTCCAGAAGGACAGGTCGATGTGGAAAGTTCATAAGAACTTTACGAAACACAGGTAAGCTGGATCCCTGACAATCACATGAAGCAAAGCACAAGTCAGGATTGGTTTCTGAGTCCCATCTTCCTGACTTGAATGTACGTTTGTCTTTTGGATTGAAAATCAGTTGTATGTTACAAAGCTCTGCCCACTCTATAAGTTTTTCTCCACACTGGTCACTATATCTATAACCCCACAGAGTATGATGACTATTGAAATCACCCACATAGATGGATGGGTGAGAGATTGTTTGAAGAACACTGTTAGGCCACTGAATTCCTGGAGGTTTATAAATATTTATGATTGATACATCATTGAATTTTGTAGTGATGTTGAAAATGCCTGCATCAGAATTAGCTGAGACTAAATAAGAGCAGGCGATGGAATTTCGAACAAAGGTTGCAGTTCCATAAGACTGATGATAAGTAACTCCCAGTAACTTGTATCTAGGAATGTTTCCTCTTGAACGAAGCTGAGATGGATCAGAGGCATGAGTTTCCTGAATGCATATTACATCAACATTATTTTCCAATGCCAGTTTGGAAAGGTAGTCACTTTTAGATCTACTGATTCCTTCGATGTTGATTTGAAGGACTCTCAGAACAGTTCCCAAGGGCTTTGCAGATTGGCTCTGAAAAGAGCTAGTATCATTCGTTTTGTGTACCATTAGCCAGGAGATCACAAGTGATAGTCTGGCAACCAAAAGCTGACGTTCAGTTCAGTACTGGCAACACAGTTACCTGTACCTATCCAGGGGCACCACGGGGAGGAATCAGCATCACCCCCATTAAAACGAATGGATACCGAGCTCGATAGCTGCAGTCGCTTAAGTGCGGCCAGTATCCAGTATTCGGGAGATAGTAGGTTCGAACCCCACTGTCGGCAGCCCTGAAAATGGTTTTCCGTGGTTTCCCATTTTCACACCAGGCAAATGCTGGGGCTATACCTTCATTAAGACCACGGCCGCTTCCTTCCCACTCCTAGCCCTTCCCTGTCCCATCGTCGCCATAAGACCTATCTATGTCGGTGCGACGTAAGGCAACTAGCAAAAAAAACCCAAAAAAACGAATGGAGGAAGGAGGAAAATATGAGGTACTCCTAGGATGAATCATGCGATGTTATATCAGGAGGAAGAATATAATTTTTTTTTTTTTGGGTGGTTCGCTCACGATATGTTTTTGTCAGAGGTATGTACTCCACCACTGCTCCATAAATTTGAAGAATCTCATTAATGTTATGGATTTTGCTTCCGTTGAGGAACTACTTGATTACAACCCAGAACGACAATACTTATTTTATTCATACACAGTCCGCTGCATTCTGAATGTCTGCGTGCAGTGCAATGCTATTAAGACACTCCTATTGTCTCCTAGTGCTGTACAAGAGATAATTAACGTATCTAAGAATAGAAGGTAACGCGTCTGCTTATTAGAATTACAGAAAGGTCTGCTTGCGAATTGTTACATTAAGCCATTCTGTTCTATGCGACGCAGTAAAGTCGTTGCCACTGATTCTAATATTAGTGACGTCAGAACATTTGAATTAATTAAATTACCTTGATCTGGATTATGAGCGGAGCATCCTAGTTACATTTAGAATAAGAGTAAGGACGAAGACAATGGATAAATTCAATGGATCACGATTTTCAAGTGTAAATTTCCAGCTGTTTTATCCTCTCAGGGGGATGAAGCATTTCGTATTAAAACGTTCTACGTAACTGTAAATGGGTCAGAGTAAATATAGAGAACATGGAAACGGAGAAAAGAAGAATTGCTGTCTCCCTCCACTGCATTGTTCAACGTTTATCTATTATTGGATGGTGGTGGTGACTATTACTTTAAGGGGAAGTACAACTTGGCAACCATCCTCTGTTAACACTGATCTGAGGGGAAAAATAGAAGGGATCCGACATTTCCAAAAATAAAGATATCGACCAAACAAGGACAAGGGCCAGAAAGGGGGGGATATGACTCCTTAGCCCTGCATATGTAATACCGTCGGGGTCAGAAAAGAGGAAGAGTTGACCAAGGGAGATCGGATAGTATAGATGAAAGTGAGCAGCCTGACACAAGTAAGTTGAAGCAATGCCAAGACTCAGCTAAGGGCACCGTGGTCACCAACCAACGCTCCGAAGTTAAAGCCCCAGAGGCCCCTTTTAGTCACCTCTGACGACAGGCAGAGGATACCATGGGGATTATTCTACCGCCCCCACCCAAAGGAGGAAATGATTGAACAGTTCTTAGACGGAAATTGAGAAGACGTGGCGTTACAAGCCGAGATCTAAACCAAGCATATAAACAATATGGATGAGTATTAATAATATGATAGTGGCTGCTTAACCGAGATGGCAAATGATCGTTCGGTTCACCCGGAAAGCTGTGGGTTCGATTCCCCGCCAAGAAGTTAAAAAAACTGAGAAACGAGATTACCAATCCATTTGACTTCCTGATTCCATGATATCTGCTATATCTTGTTGGAATCCTACAAGTTGAGCTTCAGTGGAATAACCTTTCCTAAACCGAAACTGCATTTTATCAAACCACTTATTAATTTCGCAAACATGTCTAATACAATCAGAAAGAATGCTTTCCAAAAGCTTACAAGCAATGCATGTCAAACTGACTGGCCTCTAATTTTCAGCTTTATGTCTATCACCCTTTCATATTTACACAGGGGCTATTATAGCAACTCTCCATTCATTTGGTATAGCTCCTTCATGCAAACAATAATCAAATACGTACTTCAGATAGGGTACTACTGTATATCCCAACCCATTGTCTTTAGTACACCCCACGAAATCTTATCAATTCCAGCTGCTTTCCTAGTTTTCAACTTTTGTATGTTACTGTAAATGTCATTGCTGTCATAGGTAAATTTGAATACGTCTTTAGTATTAGTCACCTCCTCTATCTGGACATTATCGATGATGATGATGATGATGATGATGATGATGATGCTTGTTGTTTAAAGGGGCCTAACATCTAGGTCATCGGCCCCTATGGTACGAAATGAGACGAATTGCGATTACAATTTAAAAGTACAAAATTCATCCACTGACCAGAATTCAAAACGTGATGATGAGGAATGAAGTGATGAATATGAATTTACAACAATCAGGGATCTGACGGGAAATGCCTCATATTCGCAGAAACAATATTACTGACCAAGGGACGGCTTCCAAAGCTCAATCCTGAATCAATGATGCTTGTCCATGTCAACCGTCCCGTATAATGGCACTTATCGCTAGTAAAGGAGAACCATGGTATTTTTCAAGTTGCTGTACTAATCAAAGTTAGCGTAAACTCACGGTGTTCCAAACATTATGGTACTACTCACAACTATTGGACGTCGTACAGGTAACGCAGACCTATGGTGTTTTGCACATAATGGCGCCACACATGGGCAACGCAAACCGATGGTGTTCCCCACCTATGTGTACTAACCACGGGTGCCGGTGTTCCCGTGGTGTTCCTCACAGAGTGGGTACTAATCACAGGCAACGCCCAGACCCGTGGTGTTGCTCACATGGGTACAACCCACGGGTACTGGAAACCCCCAGTGAACCCCTCGCTGCTGCTGCTGCTGCTACTAATCACAAACCTATTTCGTACCTCATATAGTGGTACTACTCGCAAGTCCAGGAAACCCATGGTGTTCCCCGCGTGATGTTACTAATCAAAAGTAGTTTCATGGTTCTAACACAATCATCCCTTGGTCGCCCCTTTTAGTCGCCTCTTACGATAGGCAGAGGATACCGTGGGTGTATTCCTCGTCTGCGTCCCCACCCACAGGGGGTCTGGACATCATCCTTGTAACCAACAATTTTTACATACTGCTGACTGAATACTTCTGCCTTTTGAAGATCCTCGCATACAACTCCCCTTGTCCATTAATGATTCCTGGAATGTCCTTTTTGGAACTCGTCTCTGCCTTAAATTACCTATACATACTCTTCCATTTTACACTAAAATTTGTTTGACCGCCAATTATGCTTGCCATCATGTTATCCTGAGCTGACTTCTTTGCTAGATTCAATTTCCTAGTAAGTTCCTTCAATTTCTCCTTACTTCTACAGCTATTTCTAACTCTGTTTCTTTCCAGTCTGCACCTCCTTCTTAATCTCTTTACTTATCTGTTATAATATAGTTAATCTTTACCATTCCTTGCCACCTTTAAATGTAAAAAGCTATTTTCACATTCCTCAACAATTGCTTTAAACCCATCCCAGAGTCTGTTTACATTTTTATTTACCGTTTTCCACCAATCATAGTTACTTTTTTTTAAACCCTCTCATGCCTGTTTTATCAGCCATATGGTACTGCCTAATAGTCCTACTTGTAAAACCTTCCTTTCTTTCACATTTATTTTTAATTACGACAAAACAGCTTCGTAATCACTAATACTATCTATTACTTCGGCTTCTCTATAGAGCTTATCTGGTTTTACCAGCACCACATCCAGTATATTCTTCCCTGTAGTTGGTTCCATCACTTTCTGAATCAGCTTTCCTTCCCATATTACGTTATTTGCCATTTGTTGGCCATGCTTTCTGTCGTTTGCATTACCTTCCCAATTGACATTTGGTAAACTGAGATCTCCCGTTACAATCACATTCCTCTACATATCGTTTCCCACATAGCTGATTATCTTATCAAATATTCTGAATCAGCGTCAGAGCTATCCTTTCCCGGTCTGTGCACTCCAAAGATATGAAGATGCCTATTATCTTTAGAGATAAGCCTTACAGCTTGAATTTCATGTTTGTCATCTTTAATTTTTTCGTAGCTTACAAATTATTATTTCACCAGAATGAACACTCCTATAACCCTGATGGACTTTTGTGTCATTGATATCCCCCATACCGGATAATTTCTAGAAAGGAAATACTGAGTGTAATGCCTATCATGACAACATATCCGTGTGAGTGTACTTTTCTGCTCTGACACCAAAGAAAACGAAGTACAGAAACAGAGGTAGTGTAGAGGCAGGATCGGGAATTTTAACTATCATCATTTCATCTTCATCACGACGCGCAGGTCGCCTACGGGAGTCAAATCAAAAGACCTGCACCTGGCGAGCCGAACTGGTCCACGGACACTCCCGGCACTTTTTTTTTTTTTTTTGCAAGTTGCTTTACGTCGTACCGACACAGATACGTTTTATGGCGACGATGGGACAGGACAGGGCTAGGAATAGGAAGGAAGCGTCCGTGGCCTTAATTAAGGTACGGCCCTAGCATTTTCCTGGTGTGAAAATGGGAAACCACGGAAAACCATCTTCAGGGCTGCCGACAGTGTGGTTCGAACCCGGCACTAAATGTCATACGCCATTTCATTTCTAGTATACCACCTCATGACCTCATGAATGTACATGAGAAGATGGCAACGACGTATCCTTCAGAACTCGATAGGTGATACCGACCTAGATCGTTGGTACGTGATTCTCGTTAGCGAGGACAGTGCCCGAGATATACCATATTCCTGCATTTTCAACCAGAGCGCCGTGACGTAGTGCATTTTGCAACTCTTTATACACATGAGTAAAGCGGGTAGCCTCCAAAATTAACAGTCAGGGGTACGTACCGACCTGCGTGTTAGATGGTATGAGCTACAAAGACTCATGAAAGGAAATGTCCTTTTTTGATCTTTCTGTTCCTATTTGAACCTGACAGTTCTAACATATGTGGTCACAAGTTACCGCCTGTGTTTATTGTCTGTCTTGACATTTGTTAGTTCTTGTTTCATAGACATCGGAAATAAGTTTACGTTGATTGCTTCAGATAAGTTCGTGGCGTATCATCTTTTGATTTCACTAGTGCTTTAATATCGCACTGTCATGTAGAAGGTTTTTTCGTTTGTGGTGCAAGTAAGAAAAAGGGCTAGGATAGAGAAGGTTGCGGCCGAGGCCTTAATTAAGGTACCGCCTCAACATAATGTGGTGTGAAAATGGGAAATTACGGAAATCCACCTTCAAGGCATTTGGGTTAGAATCCACCATCTCCCAAACGCAAGTTAACAGCTACGTGACTCAAACCGAGTTTACTTAACTTAACTTATGCGAAATTTATATTTTAAGTTGGGTTAAAGCTGACAGTTTCACTTAAAGTAATGTTCAGCGAAAAATATAATGTAAGACTTAACTGTCTTATTCGAGTCGTGAACAAGTGTTTGGTAAGATTCTGGTTAAGTTGTTTCATTTAACTGTTTTCTAACCTCTATAAAATTTCTAGTATTATCAAGTTAGTTCATTGCGAGACATGAAATCTTTTCACATTAATAAATTAAACATTAAAAAATTAATATAAAAATTCTTTTTGCAGTTGGCTTTACGTCGCACCGACACAGATAGGTCTTATGGTGATGATGGGATAAGAAACGGCTAAGAGGGGGTTGCCTTGATTAAAGGACAGCACCGGAATTTTCCTGGTGTGAAACTGAGAAACAACTGAAAACCATTTTCAATGCTGCCGACAGTGGGGTTCAAACCCACTGAAATGAAATGGCGTATGGCTTTTAGTGACGGGAGTGTCCGAGGACATGTTCGACTCGCTAGGTGCAGGTCTTTTGATTGGACACCCGTAGGCGACCTGCGCGTCTTGATGAGGATGAAATGATGAAGAAGACGACACATACACCCAGCCCCCGTGCCAGCGAAATTAACCAATGGTGGTTAAAATTCCCGACCCTGCCAGGAATCGAACCCGGGACCCCTGTGACCAAAGGCCAGCACGCTAACCATTTAGCCATGGATCCGGACTTCGAACCCACTATCTGCCGAATGCAAGCTCACAGCTGCGCGCCCCTAACCGCATGGCCAACTCGCTTGGTAGACGATCATTAACAAGAATACTAGAATCGAGTCATGTTTGAAATTATAAGACAAAAGTATGCAATAAAGTGAAATTTCGAAAAAATGGAACTTATAATTCGTGTAAATTTTGTTTCACTGAATACCTACACCACTGCAGGTTAACAAATTATACGTAAAATGTGATAAATTAGACGAATAAGTCATTTTGTACAAATATTCCGGGAGACAATAGCTTGTTAAAATTCTAGGATGTAATTTTGAGGCAGGAAGGGAAGATTTATATGGAGGCTGTGTACTTATCATTGTAATGACTGCACAGACCAAACAGTAAAATGTTTCCAGTGTTTGTGCGTGGGTGATATTCCCGCGCTTTTCGCGTAGGTGTCGATATGGAGCGGTGGGGAGGACCCGCCCCCAGCCTGAGCAGCTCGAGTTACTCCCCCTTCCCTCGCGAGCAAGGCCTGCTATAAGTCCGGCTTGTGCTCCACCTGGCCAAAGCCCGCTCCACTTCAAGCGCCAACACGTTCGGTAAGTGAAGTCCACCTGTTAGCTTTCCATCTGTTTCTTCGACTTTCCGTGAAACTTTTACTGTCATTTTCTACTGTCTGCATCAACAATTATCTACTTGTCAAGTATTTTATCTTATTCTCGAAACTTGGGAAATACTTCTGTCGAAATAAGAAAAGCGTATTTATTTGAGTATTTTACTGCGTGTTGACAGAAAAAAACTGGGTAGAGAGGAAGGAGAAAAGTTTAATATTCGAAAATAAAACATGTGAACTACACTTAGTTTCGATATAAGAATAGCTTAAAAATGATCAAACGTGTTCCTTTTTCTTATGTTTCCGTCTCCTTAAAGGAAGATGGCAATCATTTCTGTCTTGAGCTATTGTAATAATATTGAGACCACCCTATTAGAGAGCTAGGAAGTCCTTCTCCTGCCTTTTATTCTCTTCCAGTTGATCTTCCCTTCCATATTAATCAGAGGCAATTCACATCCTTCGTGCCTAAGGACATGGCCAAGGTATGCTGTTTTCTGTTTATTTAATGCTGAGATCCTTTGATCCTATTTTGCGTACGAATTTTTGATTAGATATTGTTCTGTCGAGGGCACCGAATATATAATTATATTATATTCTAAGATTAGTAAAACTTTGTCAAGATACAATTACATTTGTCTTCTGCGAAACGATTGAGATTATCGCTTACATGGACAGTTCATGAATTACCTATAAGCAGCAGATGTAGCATTCTTCCTTTATTAAGATCTAGAGAGTCAAATGCAATTATTCTTACTTCCCTATTTGGAGGCTACCAAAGAGACAAAGCTTACATAAAAATTTGATTGGCATCTACAAAGGTCGTGTAAAAGATATCGTCTATAAAACATTAGTATATAATAGCTATTAATTAGTAAAAATCATGTCAATCAATAATTTTGAAACCCATGAGCAATTTCTTATAGGAGAAAGATATAGCTATGAGCATAAACGATTTCTGACTACGAGCCTTTCAGGGCTTGTGTCCTTAATAAACCGGTTATCCAAGTTAAATTTCTTAGAAAACTTGTGAAATGTGTGAGTAATGGTGCCTGTTGCTCCTACCATCAATCATAATACCTCTATGGAGTCTAGGTAATGTTTATCAGCGTAGTATGGAATTGTAGTTCGATATACATCACATTTCTCCTTGTGTGCATTATGTGGCTGAGTGGATGATGGCTCAGTTCTAATTGTAGGGTCTATTATGAACCCGGTGGTCATGTCATTCCGGCGGTTTGACCGAGCGTGAGACAATCCATGTACCTCCTCGTAGGGTGTTGGGGCGTCAGCAATCACAGATCTTATACGACGATGTCGTGTGTCAGATTGTGTAGTCTGACTGTCAGTGTTTAGTCTGGTTTTATCTCTTATCGTCAAGTGTATTAACATTACTAAAATATACACAAAATAATTAATGATCAATAATCTGAAACGTCGGACCAACTGAGTACACACTTAGATTTGTTATCTCCATGTCCTAGTTCATAAGCTTGTATTTTTCGTAGTTTCAAGTGAAATCTTTTGAACATTAACATTCACCCATAGTCACTTCGCCGTTGCCTGAATTAAATAACAAACAAGAAGATTAATCTTCCAGTGCCTTATATTTACTCAAATTGAAATTTGTTATAACTTAGCAAGGGGAAATACTACTTTTTAAAAATGCGTGGAATATTCTTTCGATTTTATGAAAGCCTGGTAATCGCCTGTACAAATGCATAAAATATTATATTTTGCATGAAAATGTTGTTTACACTGTAAATTGTCAATTAATTTAATATTTTCATGAGTAGTCTATTGAAAAGAGCTGGGCTGAGTGGCTCAGTCGGCTTTCTGGCCTCAACTTGGGAGGTTTGATCCTAGCTCAGTCTGGTGGTATTTAAAGGTGCTCAAATGTGTCAGCTTCGTGTCGGTAGACTTACTTGCACGTAAAAGAACTCCTGCGGGACAAAATTCCAGCACCTAGGCGTTTCCTGAAACCGTAAAAGGAACCGCTGAAAAGATTTAAAGATTCATATGAGTAAGATATTCCTTTAATAAGCATTTTTAATTGAGACCTTCCTTACATTTTTCTCATTTTGACAACAGTAACTTTTAAAATGTTTAATTACCTGCGTCAAAGAAAGGAGCCATCATCATGCTGTTTATGTAAAGAAATACAACCCCATGTTTCATATCTTCAATACATTTTTTATGACGATGAAAGAGGATGAAATTTATGTAAAATGAGGTACAAACATTTGGCACACAGGGATGAACCAAGCTACCTGTAAGACTACAAACATATGTTTTGATTTTGATGTACAGTAGTCGATAGAAGTATTTTCTTTACCAGATTAAAGAGAAGAGTATATCCTATAAGAAAATGGAATGAAATAAGTTAAATGTTCTGATCCATACAGGTGCAACTGTTCTCTTAAATGCAAGACAAGTTTCGAAGTATTTCTGCACTTTACTTTGGATTATGAAGCTCGCAGATGGTTGAAATATTTATAATTGTTTACGGAAAATATTATTTTAATCTAGGGTTCCCCTTACGCTGCACACTTATTCTGAGACCGTATTTCCGGAACATTAATTAAACGGCGAGAACAACAATTTGTCGTAATGAACTTCCGCTGACAAGGATTTCTACTGAATACAAGTTATTTTGCTAGTTGCTTTACGTCGCACCGACACAGATAGGTCTTATGGCGACGATGGGACAGAAAAGGGCTAGGAGTGGGAAGGAAGCGGCCGTGGCCTTAATTAAGGTACAGCCCCTGCATTTGCCTGGTGTGAAAATGGGAAACCACGGGAAACCATTTTCAGGACTGCCGACAGTGGGGTTCGAACCCACTATCTCTCGATAATACTGGATACTGGAATACAAGTTATAATCAAAATGATTTATATACAGATTCCGTTGACAAAAAAATTCATTTATTAATTTATTTTGAAACTTACTATCAATTTATGAACAAGTAAACAAACAATTGCGACAATTTTGAGGGAGAAGTAAAATCGAATTATGGTAGTATTGAATGTAGTATTATGGTATCGCGTAATAGCTATTCTTTTTAAACATGAGACAAAATTTTACGTTGAATTCCAAAATCTCCACGTCCACTGCTTGAGAATTCCTGTTTAAATGAACACATCGATCTCATTTATCCTCTTAAACGTATGGCACTGAATTCGTTATTGCAAGATCGTATTCAATCAATCAATCAATCAATCAATCAATCAATCAATCAATCAATCAATCAATCAATCAATCAATCAATCAATCAATCAATCAATCAATCAATCAATCAATCAATCAATCAATCAATCAATCAATCAATCAATCAATCAATCAATCAATCAATCAATCAATCAATCAATCAATCAATCAATCAATCAATTATTGGACGAGTAGATCGCGTGGATAAGACACGCAGCTGTGAGCTTGTATCCGGAAGATAGTTGGTTCCAACCCCACTGTCGACAGTCCTGAAGATGGTTTTCCGTGGTTTCCTATTTTCACACCAGGAAAACGTTAGGGCTGTGCCTTAATTAAGTCACGGTCGCTTCCTTCCCACTCTTAGACCTTTCCTATCGCATCGTCGTGTAAGACGTGTCTGTGTCGGTGGGACGTAAAACAAATTGCAAAAGAAAAACCTGTCAATCGCTACTCCTTTGCATTTAGGGTTGTGGCCTAGGAAGCGGATTCTCAGCTAATTTCTTAACTAGTTTTTCTTTAAATATTTCCGAAGAACTTCTACTAATGTCTCCCAACTGACAGCTCGCCTCATTACTCTAGTCGCGCAGTGGATCTTCTCAGTTTCTCGAATCAGTGCTAGGTAGGCCCAGGATATCTTTATTCATGAGCTTGTTGTCTTAAGGGGCCTAACTTCTAGGTCATCGGCGAAGCTGCAAAGTAGCTAGAGTGATTGCTGGTAGAAACAGGTGGGAACAATGTCAGGAGGGCGTAAGCGAGAGCAGAAATGGTTGTTTGTTTTCATGCGGTGAAGGGAATGTTTACCGTAGGTTCTAAAAGGTATAAATATATTTAAGTTGGATCGTTTAGGGGCCGAGCCCGTGCTGTAGGTTTAACGTGCCTGCCTGTTACCCGGAGGCCCCGGGATCGATTCCCGGCCAGGTCAGGGACTCTTACCTGCATCTGAGGGCTGGTTCGAGGTCCACTGAGCCTACGTGAATACAATGGACGAGCTATCTGATGGTGAGATAGCGGTCACGGTCTAGAAAGACAAGAATAACGGCCGAGAGGATTCGTCGTGCTGACCACAAGACACCTCGTAATCTGCAGGCCATCGTGAAGAACAGCAGCTGCTTCGTTGGCTAAGGCCCTTAGGGGCTGTTGCGCCATGTTTTAAGATAATTTAGAGACTTTTAAAATTATTATGTTCGTGTTTAGTATTTCATCGTGTGATATTGATCTTACGTCCCACGAACTACTTTTACGGTTTTCGGAGACGATGAGGTGCCGAAATTTAGTCCCGCAGGAGTTCTTTTAAGTGCCATCAATCTAGCGATACGAGGCTGATGTATTTTAGCGTGTTCAAATAACACAGGACCGTGCCAGGGTCGAACCTGGGGTCAAAAGACTAGCGGCTCAATCGTCTGCGCCACTCAGCATGGCCCATTTTCATTTCGATTTAGATATTTTGTTGTTACACATTAAACTATCAGCACTATATATGAGTTACCATTGCAACTTTATTCTTTTTTTTTTAGATTCGCTTTACGTCGCATCGACACAGATAGGTCTTACGGTGGCGATAGGATAGGAAAGGGCTAGGATTGGGAAGGAAGCGCCCGTGGTGTTAATTAAGATACAGCCCTAACATTTGCCTGGTGTGAAAATGGGAACCCACGGGAAACCATTTTCAGGGCTGCCGACAACGGGATTCGAACCTACTATCTGGCGAATGCAAGCTGATAGCTGCGCTCCCCTAACTGCACGCCAACTCCCCCGGTGAATTCTAGCTTTATTTTTTGCTTGTGACTTTAGTTTTAGGCGTAAGTTTATCCAGCAAACTGCTTATTCTTTGTTATGTCCTTTAAGTGTAAGAGAAAGCCACGAGCTCTAACTTTGCTGCAATCAATAAAGACGTCTAATAATAATAATAATAATAATAATAATAATAATAATAATAATAATAATAATAGTCCATCTCTCTAGTGTATTGGTTAGCATGATTAGCTGCCACCACTGAACGCTCGGGTTCGATTCCCGGTTCTGCCACGAATGTTGAAAAGTGGTTCGACGCTGAAATGGGGTAGTCAGCCTTGGGAGGTCAACTTAATAGAGAGGGGTTCCAATTCCCACCTTAGACATACTGGAAGAATTTTTCCGTGGTTTTCCACTTCTCCTCCAGGCAAATATTGGGACGGTACCTAACTTAAGCCCACGACCGCCTCCTTCCATCTTCCTTGTCTATCCCTTCCAATCTTTCCATCCCCCCCCCCACAAGGCCCTTGTTCAGCATAGCAGCTAAGATAATGGTCCTCCTTCCCAGTTGTATCCATCGACCCGGTTTAACGCTGCAAGACACTACCTTAAGGCGTTGAAGTGGGATCTCTCGCTGAACATGACGGAAAAAGTAACCCTGGACGGTAAATAAATAAATAAATAAATAAATAAATAAATAAATAAATAAATAAATAAATAAATAGGCCTTCAGGAAGAGGAAGACGAAACTGAAATGCTTTCCAGAAGTGAAGTTGGACTTGAAGGAGATGGGGGTTCCGGAAGATGGTATCATGGACAAAAATGTCCGGCTCCATGGCTAAATTGTTAGCGTGCTGGTCTTTGGTCACAGGGGTCCCGGGTTCGATTCCCGGCAGGGTCGGGAATTTTAACCATAATTGGTTAATTTCGCTGGCACGGGGGCTGGGTGTATGTGTCGTTTTCATCATCATTTCATCCTCATCACGACGCGCAGGTAGCCTACGGGAGTCAAATCGAAACAGACCTCCATCTGCCGAGCCGAAGTTGTCCTCGGACACTCCCGGCACTAAAAGTCATACGCCATTTCATAGTTTCATGGACAGAAATCAATGTAGGCGACTCGTCAAAATGTGCCGTGGTTTCGAGGAGACTGGGGAAACGCTAGTGATGAGAGAGAGCTCCTAGCAGAAGAAGGAAGTTGGAGAAAGGATGAAAAGATACTGCGAGAGAGTGACAGGAGAGAAGTATAAAAATACTGCAAGGATTGTCAAATGAGGTCCAAAGACGGCCGAAACGAAAATTAAAAAAAAAGTATATTCCTCTTAACACTCGTAGTACGCCCAGGGCTATTTTAGAAGCGTTTGCGGGTTCACTTGTAATAATTAGCCTGCCACTTGGGCTGGTTAATGCTCCTTTATCATTGTGATTTTACTCTTAGGAAAATAATAATCAGGAGAGTAAGTGACAGGGGGCTCAACCTGTCTGTCGTTTCCCTGGACAACACTTGTCCCAGCGCCGTCGGCCCTTGGCAGTTTTCCTATTTCTCTTACCGACAGCTTCATTTTTGCAAACAATGGATCTCTTCTTAAAGCAATAGCCCCCACCACTTTATGAATTCGACATATAGTGACCCTAAGCAATTTCCCATACTCAGTTCCTTATTTTCTTCCATTGACCTCTGCCATCGACCCTAGTGGCTCAATCGGTTAGCTATTGGCAATGTAGGGCTAGTGTTAGCAGGCGAAAAACTTCGAACTGGTGACCTGCATTCCCGTTGAAGAACTCCTGTGGGATAAGGTTTGATAACTGGTCGTCTGGTGAAACGTATTTCAAAATATTATTGCGCTTGAACTTGTCTTCCATTTCTCCCAAAATCTCTTCATGAATTCGCTGTGGTGTTCTTCCATTTCTTCTCTCCATTGTTTTCCAGTCGTCTTCTTTTTACCTTTTACCGCGAATGTGTGAGTTACAACCAGAAATCCAAAGAGTTTACAATTGTTTATGGCATTGCCTTCTAAATAATACTTAATTTCTTCCAGCCAGTTGATCATTACTTTTTGAATTGATTATTGAATATTGAATTGAATATATTATTGTCCAGTCTACAGATGTGACCATAGAATGTCAAGCGACTCCTACGTACGAGATCAGTAAACTAATCTGTTGCTGTGTACAGGTCTATAGTTTTTTCTCTATTCCATGTGCCATTTACATGAGTGGGGCCATATATTATTATTATTATTATTATTATTATTATTATTATTATTATTATTATTATTATTATTATTATTCCTCTTTTCCCACACTTTGGTGGGATATGAGGTGTGAAATGTGGAGTATATGTGGATTTCTCCCCGTTTTACGGTCGGATGCCCTTCCCGACGACAAACCTAAGTGGAATAATTTATTCACTATTGCGTGCTTCTGCAAGAGAAGAGTATTGGGACAAAACACCCCATCTCCGAGTCAGAAGAACAATTAAACATACTTGATTAAAATCTCCTCCCCCAACTAGGAGGCGAATCCGGGATCTTCTGTGACAAAGGCCTCGGGAGTGACCATTCGGCCAGGTAGCCGGATATTATTATTATTATTATTATTATTATTATTATTATTATTATTATTATTATTATTATTATTATTATTATTTTCGGCTCCATGTCTAAGTGGTTAGCGTGCTGGTCTTTGCTCCAAAGAGTACCGCGTTCGATTTCCTTAATTCATTAATTTCTTTGGCTCGGAGACTTTTATGTGTGTTGTCTTCAGGTGTGGGGTAGATTATTGTTTTAAGAGGAAGTACAACTGGGCAACGATCCTCTATTAACACTAATTAGAGAAAAAGTGTAAAGGGTCCTACTCCTCAGAAAATGAGGGTATCTGCCAAAGAAATATAAAGAGCACGTAGTGCGTGAAAATGAAGCATTGTAATTCATCATAGGCGTCCTCGTCCTCACAGACACGCAGGTCACTTTCAAGCATCAGTTATTATTATTATTATTATTATTATTATTATTATTATTATTATTATTATTATTATTATTATTATTATTATTATTATTATTATTACAGGCTGACGACGAAATGACACTGTGCAAACGAAAGTTGATCAATTCTGTTATCTATGAGCCCGTAATTTCACAAATATTATGGATCGAGTTAAGTCACCTTCATACAACTGCTACGCCAGTAGAAGAAGAGAATGCTCCATTACGACTGAAACTCATTTAGCTCACATATCTCTTCCCCCACCCCACCCCACCCCCCACGCACACACCTCTTACGGAACATTTCAAAGATTTTACTGCTGCTTCCGAAGAGCGCACCTGACGGAATGTGGGTATTAAGGACGATAATATAATTTAGTGAAATATCTGTGTTTATGTACTCTGTCGTGATGTTATGGTATCTATATAAATAAAATTGTTTCTGTTTGTCTGTTTGTCTGTCTGTTTGTCTGTTCCACCATCACGTCGAAACGGCTGGATAGATCTCAACCAAACTTCATATTTAGAGTATACTGACCCCGGGGAAGGTTTCGATATGCATATCATTTTAAAATCTTTGAAAAGACGGGGGTTTTATAGGAAAAACGGTTTTCCTCCATTTTCTCTTATACTATTATAGGCAAAATATCGAATTTGTCGTATAAGGACGAGACAAAGCTCAATTTAATCCTCTTGACGCAAAGAACAAAACTCGGTAAGCCCTACGGGCCCGAAAACCATGTTTTAAGGCCCTAAAACCAACCGTTACGGAGATATTGGCACCACACTACCCCTGCTCTAGGAATCGGATAAAGAAATGAACTGCCGTAACCATGGCAACGTCAGCTCCAGGATTCTAGAGCAGTGAGATTATGCATGTAGGTTTGGGCATAGCTGTCAACCAAAATAGGTACAAATAAGACTTAATATCTGGGAAAAAAATATACTGTTGTGTAAGGCACTCATAGGACTCCTTTGGGCGGGGATGGAAAGGGGGTGAAGAACGAGTGTAAAAATCTTACTATATATAGAAATGGAAGTGTGTGTGTAAATGACACATCTCCAACTAAACCACTGGAGCAATTTCAACCAAACTTGGTACACGAATCACTTACTATCGGGAGACGATCACTGTGGGGGGTAAGCCATCCCTAGCGCCCTTAAGGGAGAGGGTCAGGGGGGTGGTAGTTACAATAATAATCGAGAATAGTGTCGAATTCATAGTTTTCGGGGTCGCTGAGTTGAAAAGTGATACTCTAGAATTTTTTTAAAATCCAGCCCCCTTTTAGGTTGGGACCATAGGGTGGGGGGGTGGGGTGAGATATAGAAATAATTAAAAACAGTTTCGAATCCATAGATTTCAGGGTCTCTGAGATGAATAGTATTACTCCGGATTTTTTGCAAATCCAAGTGGGGAGCGAAGGGGGTGAGATATAAAATTAATCGAAAAACTACATATAAAAATATTATCTTCTTCTTCTTACTATATATAAAAATTGATGTATGTGTGTGCGTGCGTGGGTGTGTGGGTGTGGGTGTGTATATGACACATCTCCTCCTAAACCACTGGAGCAATTTCACCAAACGTGGTACACTTATCAATTAGTATCAGGAGACAAACCGCGTGAGGGTAAGACACCCCTAGCACCCTTTTGGCAGGGGGCGAGGGGAGTGGTATAAAAATAATCTTATAAATAAAGTTGTTCGTTTCTGTTTGTCTGTTTGTTTGTTTGTTTGTTTGTTTGTTTGTTTGTTTGTTTGGCTTAAGTGCGGCCAATATCCAGTATTCGGGAGATAGTAGGTTCGAACCCCACTGTCGGCAGCTCTGAAAATGGTTTTCCGTGGTTTCCCATTTTCACACCAGGCAAATGCTGGGGCTGTACCTTAATTAAGGCCACGGCCGATTCCTTCCAACTCCTATCCCTTCCCTGTCCCATCGTCGCCATAAGACCTATCTGTGTCGGTGCGACGTAAAGCAACTAGCAAAATAAAAAGAATAAAAATGTTTGTTTGTTCCACCATCACGTCAAAAGGGCTGGATAGATCTCAACCAAACTTCATATTTAGAGTATACTCACCCCGGGGAAGGTTTCGATATGCATATCATTTTAAAATCTTTGAAAAGACGGGGGTCTATAGGAAAACCACAACGGTCTTCCTCCATTTTCTCTTATACTATTGATTTTCTGCAAACTCTGTGGACCGTATGTGAAAGGTCTCTTCATCACAAACAACTTTCGTTGTGTTCATAATTTACCTTACTCTTCAAATGACGGAGAAATTTACTATTTTCTGCCGATACCATGCTCGGCATTGAGGGACCGACAGAGCGATAACGAATATATGGGTTACCATGGCAACGTCTCTGACTGCTTGCCAGCAGGGAAGTAACGTATTGTCATTTTCCTCATCATTCCTTTAAATTCGTGGTTGTTCCTTGGGTAGAAAGCAAGAGAGTCGTCAATCGGCCATTCTGCGGGATATTGGCGGAATATCATTGGAGGTTATAACCGTCCTCGAATAGCATAAGTAATAACACAAATATTCATCTTCTTATCTGATTACCTAAGAATCCCTGCGCCTAAATTTCTCTCCGATTACCGCTTTCTTATATCCATAACTCACTCCGGCATAATTTATTAAGGAGCATTTGATTTTCCAATACATTCACTTGGTATTTATATATTTGTCGTCATCCGGATGTCCTCTGTTATAATCTATTTTCTATTAATTTCAACTTACTAAACTGTATTACTTTCTTCCTTAATTACCACGTATGTATGCGAGTGCTAATCCCGAATGCTGTACACTCTTTCCTTTGAGGAAATATTCTAAGCTATGCAAATGTATAACTTCTGGCCCAGGAAAATTCCGAAATATGGATGCAATTTTAACGGCGGTGCAGACCTTCGTTTCGGGGTAATTGGTGGCTAATCAGTAAGTCGTATCAAAAGTCACAAAGCAAATTGCGTTTCATTTTGGAGAGATCTACAACTTTTGTCCTGTGACTTTTCGTCGTATTTCTATCCCTAATACATTAAACACAAGTTGATTTTGTACTTTTACACGTATATGTTATCATTTGGCACACTTATAGGAAAGGTAGAATCATGACATTCGGCACGCACATTGACATGACCATTGGCAATGTTATAGCCAAATTTTATGATTCTAGCTGTCACATGAGAATCAAAAATATAAAGTAGCATTCAAAAACTGTACAAGATTTCACCCCATTCAATGACTCTAACTCAATCTAACCCATAAATAAAGGAGATACGAGAAGATGTCATAGGACCAACCATGTAGAGCACTGAAAGGGGCGTCTGATGGTGAAGTCCGTTTGTAGATACGTCGTACAGTTGCAAAGCAGTAACTATCGAAATAAAGGTCTACACTTCTAGAGTATGTCTGTACATTGACAATTTTGGCGAAATTTCCGTACAGTTATCCGTTTCAGGTGTAATAATGACCATCTGCATATATTCTGTTTTGGTGTCTGTCTGTTTGTTTGTTTGTCTGTTTGTCTAAAACTTGGAAACTACTGGATATATTTCCACCAAACTTGATATTTAGAATCCATCTGTCCTTTGGTAGGTTTTAGGGCAAGTATTGTTTCTGAATCCCTGAATTGACTGGGGGATTATACGAAACCGAAACCGTCATTTTGCAACCAAACTTAATGTAAATTTAGCTGCCGTAATGGAAATTCATTTCTAGGCCTTTTTCCTCATGTGCATCATTTCAATACGAGGATTAATAAGGGAGATATCATTAACGGACCGTTTTCCGGTACAAGTCCCACCGGACTTAACTCAAGAGCGGGTGCGTGTAAAGCGTATGTTTTACAACTTGAAAACTACTGAAGATATTTGAGTCAAACTTTATATTAACATCCACCTGTCCAACGGTAGGTGTTAATCGTCAATAACATTTCATGTTCCCGGAATGGACTGGCGGTTTATAGGGAACCGAAATGGTGATTTTACTCTTCCAGAATATATACAGTACAAGACCAACCTGACTGGAAATCGACCAAACATGATGGAATTCCATCTCTAAAACTTTTTTTCATGTGCATTTTTTCGACAGGAGGATTAATAAGGGAGATATCATAAACGGTCCGTTTTTCCGGTTAAGTCCAGCGGATATAGCCCAAAAGGTGTTGTACGTGGAGCAGGTTCCTTATTTATCTATGTAAATAAAATCGTAACTACTGTGTGCCTGTACATAGACTATTTTGTCGAAATTTTCGTACAGCTACACGCTTAAGGGGTAATAATGATCATCTGCATATTTTTTGGTTTAGTATCTTGAAAGTTCTACTTTTTACACTTCTCACTGAAAACCCAGATTGCGGCATAATCTGCCAGTCGAGAAAGAAAACTGAAATTTGGCAAAATTTTACGACTTAGCCTGTAACGGGCGGAAAACTTCCAAGAGCTTTAAATTTTTCCCTTTCTATCCCGAAGAATATCGAAATATGGAGGCAATTTTAATGATGGTGCAGACCTTCGGGAAGTATCATCACATAACGGATGGCACAATCCCCGTTCAATTTGGAGTGATCTACAACCTTGGTCGTACGACTTTTTGTCGTATTTATATCCATTTTACGTTTGACTTTTCTCTATTTCTCGATCTTAAGTAAAGTAGTACTTTTCACATACATAATTCATACCTTCCATCACTTAGAGGAAAGATAGAATCATCATACTCTACACGAAAATTGGTCCACCCAGTAGCCATATGTGAGCCAAATGCTATGTATGTAGCTGTCAGTTAATTATCCGAAAAGCAATGCAATGTGAGATAATCTTACACAAATTTTACCCAAGTTTCTAACTCAATCTGACCCATGAATAGATGAGATATCATATGACCAGCAATTTAGGCCGCTAAATCCGGCGTCTTATGGTACAATCTTTTCTCGATATGATGTACCGTTTAGAAGCAGTTAATCTGTAAATGAAGGTCTGCAATATTGTAAACAAGCACATACTTTCGTATGTCGAACTATATATATTCACTGATGTCGATTTTGTAGCGATCGAGAAAGGGTGTGTCTGCTATTGTAATCAGTACTCCGCACACCGACTATGACTGGCAGTAGGAATGGAGTCCTTCTCCAATTCCTGTGTAACTGGCATTAATGAGGCAGGCCTACCATTGTAATGAATAATTCACTTCTCGATTTGACTTTCAGAAGGCAAGGGAGCATGCAGCATACAGTCTTTGGCTGTAGGCAAGCGTTCCCGCAGTTATAAACAGATGTACCCATCTAAAATGTGACTGGCATTAGGCATACTGGCCTGCTATTTTGATGGAAACTCATCAACTTGGTGTGACTGGCAGGAAGCTGGCTGGCAGTTGGAAAAGGGGCCTATCATTATAATGATAACTGCACAACTCAATTTTGACTGGTTGTAGGGAAGTTTCCTGCCATTATAATAAAAACTCTTCAATTTGTAATATGTCTGGAGGTAGGAAAGGGGGCCTGCAATTGTAACGGAAACTCCCCAAATAGATTGTGACCGCGCAGTAGGCAATGGGGCCTGCAATTATAATGTAAACTTCCCAACTCGATTGTGAATGGCAGTAGACAAGTGAGCCTGTCGTTATCATCACAAATCCGTAACAAGCACTTTACACTGGAAACAACGTATGGGGACCTCTGCATATTGTTTCTCGGATAACGCTAAGAGACATGCTATTTTAAAACAATCTTATTTACTGCATGTACAGTATTTACTTCAATATTCGTATACAATGCAGAATACCGTAGCGAAGCACGGGTACATTTGCTAGTTAAGAATAAAAGTCTAAATATAGCAGACCCAGAAAGGAATTTATATTTTTAGATGTCTGTTGGTCTATTGTCTGACTGAAATGGTTTAATTTTAGGAAGTGATACCTTAGTCATCTTCTATAAACAAGTTAAGAATGTGGTTAGTGAGAAGAGATAAGTTATCAACATAGATTAAGTCTGCGGTTAGAGACCTATTCGCCGACACTATTGTAACCATGGCAACCACTCTTCACTAGGTCAGTGACGTCATCTTCTCACTGTGCACTTTCCTCCTCTAACTAAGAGCTTGAGAAAATCTCGCATCAAGTGAACGACGTTCTAGCTCCTCATCCAGAACTAAAATTCCTTGAACTGGCCGGAAAACGAACTAAGGGCCTTGGAGTAAGATACAAGCACGGTACCTCTACACCAAAGCGCTGGATAATAATAATAATAATAATAATAATAATAATAATAATAATAATAATAATAATAATAATAATAATAATAATAATAATAATATCAATATGAAATAAATAATACACACTTATTCACAGTGGCATAAGAAACTCAGGTTAAGATTCTATGGACATATTAAAAGAATGCACCCAGACAGACTTACGAAACAAATAGTCGAATTGTAGGAAAACAGGAGTATAGCTACAAGAGACACAATGAAATGGAATGGCGAGATCAAAACTGATTTGAAACAGGCAGGAACTACACAATCAGATGTCTAAAACAGGGTAATCTTCTGATCCAAAATTCACAAATGCCAAGCTGACGAAGAGGAGAGACCAAAGAAGAAGACTGGAACAACCTGGTCTGGAGACAGAAAAAAAAATAATGAAAATAACATAGGCACAAAGGAAGGCAGATGCACGCTTCGAAGTACTTTGCCTAGTCCTAATGAGGTCATTTGCCTATGGTGATGATGATAATCACAACAAGAAGAAGAAGAAGGAGAAGAAAAATAAAAATAAAAGGTTGGATCATACAGAAAGAAAGGAAACCAAGAATTATATCTTAAGATGTAAAATATATCAGTTACCATCCGGAAGAGGAGAGCCATTTTCTTCGGACATATCTACAGAATGAACTCGGGAAGAATGACCAATCAGATAATAAGGTTTTTGAGACCAGAAAAGCTACAGTGCGCTGGTACCAGGAAGTGAAGAAGGACCTGGAAGAATTGGGAATACAAGGAACGGAAATCAGCAAGAGGGATGCTTACAAGTGGAGGATCAAGAGTTACATCCCGTACCCTAGCGCCGTGGACAGAATAAATGAGGAGACGACAGAGTGAAAGGATGATCAAAGACCAGAAATAGATGAATCAACATGGTCCATAGTAGGCCAAAACGAAACAATAATAATAATAATAATAATAATAATAATAATAATAATAATAATAATAATAATAATAATAATAATAATAATAATAATAATAATAATAATAATAATAATAATATAATTGAGAGGTTCAGAATGTCTTTCATTTCCTCACAATTCATGAGACTTGCAGTTCTTTTGTACATACATTCATTTTGATTTTGATTTAAAAAGACTTCTTATTTCCTTGTGGATGGAGTCAAAGAATACCCTTTAGGTCGGAATGGGCTACTAAGAGGGGGGCAACCGTAGAATCTGTACTCGCTCCGTCGTCTTGTAAGACCAAACATATATCAATTCCCGTGTAGTGTACGAGTTTTACTTTCTAGTAAAATAGTGTTGTTGAAGGAGAAGAAGAATAATGAATGGATATAGAAGTCATCGGTCCCTTGCAATTAATTTATATTAAGTTTGTAGTGTGGTGAACGGAGTGGGTTAGTTAGCTATGAGCTGTTGGCAGTGCTGAAGATGTTTCCAACCCAGTGTCACCCAGTTAGCTCCACGGAAACCGTTAGGACTCGTGCGGTGGTTTTGTTGCAGCCACTTAGAACACGTTTGTGTTGGAACACGCACCACTTCCTTTACTTTTTACGATTTGCTTTACGTCGCACCGACACAGATAGACAAGGGCTGTTAAGTAAGAGACCGTCGCCTTAATTAATGTACAGCCTCAGCATTTTCACCCCGGAACACTATCTTCAGGGGGTCGAACCCACTATCTCCCGAATGCAATCTGACGCAATCGCACGATCTGTTTTCTATTGAATGATCAACGTTTTACTCGGACAATGAAGTCCCCTATGGGTGGGGGGGGGGCGGTACAAGAACGCACACAGAGTCCCCTGCTTATCGTAGAGGCGATTAAAAGGGGCCACAAGGGCTCTGAAATAGGGACCTAGGTTGTGACCACGGGGTCCTTACTGAGTCCTGGCATTCCTTCCATTTACTTGTGCCAGGATCCTCAATTTCACTCTCTTGGTCAACTCTTGTTCTTTTCGATCCCGACGGTATTACTACAGGTTGCGAATCCTAGAGAGTCCTTTCATTTTCACGCCCTTCGTGGCCCTTGTCCTTGTTTGGCCGATACCTTCATTTGTCGAAGTGTCCGGTCCTTTCCATTTTTCTCTCTGAGTAGTGTTATCGTCTTAAAACAATGATCACCACCACGGACGGTGAAGTCGTGGACTGGCTCCAATCTCAGGGAAACGAGTTGTAAGCTTTGTGAAACAGTGGGACAACTGCTTCTCTAACTTAGGAGATTACTTTTAAAATAAACCTCGTTCATCTCATTCTGTGGTGCCTGTTCCTTCTTCGTTTGATCCGTCCTTATATTTCCTATTTTGTGTTATTTTTACATTTTCGTATTTTAACAAACTATTGTCCAAATTGAGTCTGTCTCTAACATGCCGCGATTAAGGTGGCCATGCTTGACTTAAACATTGTATTGCAGTAGTGATATCCCACACAAATACTGTACTGTGCGAATACTGCTTAAACATTTTATACTTTGAGTTATACAACAGTCACGCTTGCGCCCCAGAGATTTATAGTGACACCGTTAAATGTTTCTCGATATCTTCAACATGAATGTGTTTGTATAAAGCAGGCGGAACTTAATACGAGCTATATTCTTTACGATTAGAGACATTTATTTCAAATGTAGGGGAGAAAGTTTTGAGAGAACAAGAACGTTAAAGACGGAATTAAATAAAGTGGAAATATAGGACTTTTATAGGGAGAAATACTTTCGTAAAAGAATATCAAACTGATAATAAGTAGGAAAGAGGGCATTACAGGAAAAAAAAACGTTTCTTTGCGTGAAAAACTAATGATGATGAATATGTCGTTCAGTAAATGAAACTCAATGTTACATCAAGAAGAACTGCAGGTCTACGTCAAAGGAACTTAAAATGTAGCCGCAGCATCTTTGGCGATCAAGGCCTATGGTAACGACTAATGTGACGTCACTGACGGTACACCTTATATTTGAACACACGCTATGTGTACAAATCCACAGCCGCAGCATCTTGACGACTAATGTGACGTCACTGACGGTACACTTTCTATAACAACACACTCTATTTATACAAATCCACAGCCGCAGCATCTTTGGCGACCAAGGCCTACGGTAACGACTAATGTGACGTCACTTCCATCACATATTTTGTCACGCCACGTTACACAAACTTTCGGATGACTTCCAGCAATAAGACATATTCATGCCAATATGGAAGTGAGTCGTTATGAAATATAGGGCGAATTTCTTGTGGGTTGCTGTACTTCCTTGTGTCGGTTGACGAGAAGGGGACGCCGTCACACGGTTCCCGTGCGTCGGCAGAAAACCCCTTAAATTGCATGAATGGAGTAACAAAGAGAAAATCAAACTTTCCTCAATACAGTGATCTCTCTCAACCTGTAGGCAAGCGTGTTGGCGTGTGATGTATTCCGATTCACCTCGGCAATGAATGAATCTTCAAAATGTTGGTCCAAATTGTATACGAAAATTTAAAGCAGACTAAAATACGCTGTTCAACACTTAATACAGAAGCCATAAAGCGCACAAAAGTGGTCAATTACTGCTGAATAAGAAGCAATCACAATGTACGCTGTAAGGCAGCTTGTCTCAGACTGGTTGAGAATATGATACCACTGAGCGAGCTATGTGGGGCAGGCGGCTATGGTGTCATCCAGTCGCCCAGGGTATAACCGGCAACTTGACTGAGGCTAGAACTGTAATAATACCTGGAAAGTGGCATCTTTCAATCTAATCCCATGAACTAATTTGTAGGCAGTAGATTCACGTATTATTTTTGCTGGTTGTTAAACGAAGCACTAACACATCGAAAGTTTTGGCGGCGCAAGGCTGGGAAATAGCTAGGATTTGGAAAGTTGCGGCCGTGATCTTAATTAAGGTACAGTCCCAGAGTTCGCCTAGTGTGAAAATTGAGAAACCACGGAAAACCATCTCCAGGCATACCAATAATAGGATTGAAACCCACGATCTCCCGAATGCAAGTTCCCGGCCAACTCGCACGGCGAGTAGTGAAAGGTTTGCTTGCCCGCCTCTCATACAGAGGACTCTAGCTCGATTTTCGGCAAGTCCAAGAGCTTTAATTTTAGACCGAGAGTTCGAGCTGGGTTCACTCCGTCGTGCTAGATGAGAAATAGCTGATGATCTCGTTACACTGACCACGCGCACAGCAATATCCAAGTCATTTGACTAGTGTATGCTAGAGACTTGTTTTACGCCAATTGCATGTACTAACATGCTGTGTATGTGGTGGTTGTGGTGGTAAAAGTAACCTCGTGCCATCATCTCGAGCTCTTTTGTAGACGTGAACTGCATATGCCATTCCTGCCATTCGTAAGCGTGTATTAGTACCGGTAATCGAACCCAAGCAACCGAGGATGGCATATAAGATGATTATTGTTTTAAGAGAAAATACAAGTGGGGAGCGAAGCTCTATTATCACTAAGCAGAGGGCCGAGCTGAGTGGCTCAGACGGTTGAGGCACTGGCTTTTTCACCTTAACTTGGCGGATTCGATCCTGGCTCAGTCCGGTGGTGCTCCATTACGTCAGCCTCGTGTCGGTACATTTACTGGGAACTTCTACGGGACCTCGGCTTCTCCGAAAACCGTCACAAAAGTAGAAAGTGGCGCCTTAAGTCAGTATTATTATTATTATTATTATTATTAATGAGTGGCAAAAGATGTCCGACACTTCAAAGAGTGGAGATGTCGCCGAGAGAAAGAGAAGGGACACATAGGCTTCGTAAGAGAACAAGAGTTGACCAAGAGAGGTCGCATAGGGTAGATGAAGGTGAGGAGTCTGGCACAAGCAAGTGGAAGCAATGCAATGCTCAGCTAGTGGATCCGTGGTTGTCAATCCTCGCTCCAAAATTGAAAGCCAATTAGCCGCCTGTTACAGGCAAAGACTAATGTATCCTTACACCCACAGCCATGTAACCAGGAGCAGGGGGGGGGTGCAAGCTGCCTTATGGCTGAAATCTCGTCATGCTTCAAAATCGACTGGATGACATGACGACTTCATCTGTAGCTTCAGTTTTACATTACGACACTTTCATGCACTGAACACTTTTAACATTTTCGTAGAATTTTATTTTACCTCATTTTTTACAGTAGTACCAGTTTCTGTCTCTGAGCTACAATGAATAACCTTAAAACGATGCACCACTACAAATTATATAAATAATAAAATCCCTGTATTATAAATTTACAATCTTAACTTTTTTGCTTTCGTCTTCCTGAATTAGGAATACCATTTAAATGTTCATATTTTACACTGTAAGAACTTTTGTTTATATCCTACACTTTTGTGATAAACGCATTAAAATACAGTTTTAAGAGTCTTACCCTTCACTCAAACTTACACCAACTTTAACAGTAACTTCGCTGTCTATTTTAGCCACTTGTTTTCAGTGTAATGCTATCGGGGAATAAATTAATACAACAAACACTTTCTAAAATATCAAGTATTTGAGAGGCAATAGACTCCCTCAGTGTCCTTCTTTCAATTTAGGTTCCTTAGTCTGAAAAGTGGCTGCTGAATGTCATCGAGAAAATTCTTGGTTTTTATCATGCGTCAAATGCAGAGGCTTGAATTGGGAAATGAAACACATTTCATCATTAGTTTCTGCAGTTGGTTTCATTTGAAAAGCGATTTTTTCTCTTCCGTTTTGACCTTCTTACTGACCGATTTACGCTGTCCGATAATGCATACATTTTAAGCGAGATAGAATAAAATTATACCATAAGTTTTAAAAGTGCTGAGTAAGTGGAAGTGTCCTAATTTAAAATTAAATCTACTGAAACAAGGAAATCAACACGAGAATTATAAAAACCACATTATAACTACAGCTGTCTCATTAATTTAACTCTTGAAATAATGCTCATTACAAATATTACACCATAAATGTAACTCAAACTTAACTAATCTGCATAAGGACATATATTTTGGTTTTGTGACGTCAAACTGTATATAACCTCAAACCTGCTGCTGTGTTATGACGTCACATGGAACATGTGTGTTTGTCAACGTCTGCCTGTGGGTGGATCTATTTTCAGCTGGCACAGAGCTGTGTGTGCACTACAACGTGACTTCAGTGCATCCGACATGCGGGCACTTCTGCATCTTATTTAAGGGAAGGAACAGTGTTCAAGTTGTACGCCCCGTCTAGAATATTCTCCTAATAAGTCACTACTTTGTTTGTCTTAAGAGACAGATTATTCCCAAAGCGCAGGTCAGTTGAGTATCTTACTCTATTCGAAAGTTTATTTGATGACCAAATAGTTCCACTGACATTTTGGCCTCCGAGATTGCCTGACCTCACGTCACCATATTCTTTCTTGTGAAGTTATCTTAACCTCCTCATGCCCAGAACATTTCTCTTTTGGTCAAATGTCATAAAAGTGTATACTTCTTTAACGATGTCTTGGTGGAAAACAGTGAATTGACAAGCATATCACACCAAGGTAAATGAATTCCCAAAAAAATGGAACACCAACAATAAGTCAATTTTTATTTATTTTATTTTTAAAATATTCCATTTTAAACTGATCTTTTAAAAAGACACCAGGCGTCAGATCGAATTTATCGTAATCGACGAAGAACAATGGACGATTTCAAGAAAACGGAATCACATTTTTCGTTGCGAAAATCAAATATGTCTGTCGGTCATGGCCATCCATCAACGGCTGCTAATTTCAGACGACGACCAGCCATAAGACATAGCCTGCACAGTTGCTAGGTAACAATGTTTGGCCATCCATCCATATCTTACATCACAGCCTGCACAGTTTCTAGGTAACAATGTTTGGCCATCCATCCATATCTTACATCACAGCCTGCACAGTTTCTAGGTAACGATGTTTGGCCATCCATCCATATCTTACATCACAGCCTGCACGGTTTCTAGGTAACAATGTTTGGCCATCCATATCTTTCACAACCTGCACAGCTTCTAGGTAACAATGTTTGGCCATCCATCCATGTCTTACATCACAAACTGCACAGTTGCTAGGTAACAATGTTTGGCCATCCATCCATATCTTACATCACAGCCTGCACAGTTTCTAGGTAACAATGTTTGGCCATCCATCCATATCTTACATCACAGCCTGCACAGTTTCTAGGTAACGATGTTTGGTCATCCATCCATATCTTACATCACAGCCTGCACATTTGCTAGGTAACAATGTTTGGCCATCCATCCATATCTTACATCACAGCCTGCACATTTGCTAGGTAACAATGTTTGGCCGTCCATCCATATCTTACATCACAGCCTGCACAGCTTCTAGGTAACAATGTTTGGCCACCCATCCATATCTTACATCACAGCCTGCACAGTTTCTAGGTAACGATGTTTGGTCATCCATCCATATCTTACATCACAGCCTGCACAGTTGCTAGGTAACAATGTTTGGCCATCCATCCATATCTTACATCACAGCCTACACGGCTGCTGTGGTTACACGTCCGTCACATATTTTGTCGCGTCACGTAAGATAAATTTTCGGACGACCGGGCGAGCTGGCCGTGCGCGTAGAGGCGCGCGGCTGTGAGCTTGCATCCGGGAGATAGTAGGTTCGAATCCCACTATCGGCAGCCCTGAAGATGGTTTTCGGTGGTTTCCCATTTTACACCAGGCAAATGCTGGGGCTGTACCTTAATTAAGGCCACGGCCGCTTCCTTCCAACTCCTAGCCCTTTCCTATCCCATCGTCGCCATTAGACCTATCTGTGTCGGTGCGACGTAAAGCCCATAGCAAAAAGCAATTTTCGGACGACCGCCAGCCGTAAGACGTATTTATACATATATACTGTATACAAGGAAAAATGTTTCGTGTTTGTAGCTATCTCCAAATAGAAATGAGACAATATAAAATCCAAACATTTTAGATGCTGTAACTTTAAAGCCTCTAAATCTGTCGAAAACACTAGTTATAACACAATAATATATCTGTAAAAAAATAAGACACTACAAAAAACAATGATATATTTCGTTCTTCAAGAACATCGTTAGGTCCTACCAAGTATCTCCCAATCACGCGCACGTATGTAGAATATTGTTTACGTTCTGTAACCTTGTCAATTATTGAAAACTGGCCATGTTATGAGCAAGTGAGAGAAATTATGACTGTAAAAGGCCTCCGCTGTCACTTTAGTGACTTCAAAGCAGGGTTGAGTAGCTCAGACGGTAGAGCGTCGGTCTTCTGACCCCAACTTGGCAGGTTCGATCCTGGCTCAGTGCGGTGCTCAGACACGTCAGCCTCGTGTCAGTAAATTTACTGGCATGTAAGAGTAATCCTACGGGAGTAAATTCGGACAATTTTCGTTTCGGAAAACCGTAAAAGTAATTAGTAGGACGCAAAACCAATAACATCCATCCTTGAAATGCGCTCCTACTTGATGTTCAATGGCTGGAAGGTGTTTATTATTGTACTAGCAGTAGACACAACTCTTGTTTGGCGCCGGGAAGGAGCGGCGCTTTGTGCTTCACCGCTACAGAATACTGTACGCGAGTTCGGTGATATTGCACTCACGCAAGGTAAGTTGATATTGCTCTAAATGAAACAAGCTGCCTGTCACCAACTTCTGTCAATAAAATTGACTATGTGATTGGCATAGCTACTCCCACCGTTAGACAGAGAACGACAGCCAAAGTTACGAAGGAGAGGGAGGAGAACGAGGGCGAGAGGAGGTCTTCCGGTCACGGTGGGATAGGAGATGGCTACGGCTGCGAAAGAAGCGACAGCCATGCGTGATGATAGGAAACTTTCACGTACTTCAGGAGAGAACCAGACTGGTCATTGTCACTGCAGGAGATCTGGTTGACCACTTGTTAGGGTTTTCCTAGATAAGGCAAACTAGAGTACAGGAAAGTACTCCAGTCAAGTAACAAGTACTAAATTCCTCAGTATGCCGTCACATGATCAGTATTTCTTCAATAACTTGAGCGTCCTCATGACACCTTCTTCTAAAGAATAAAAATGGCGCTTCTAAATTTGATATTTTCTTCCAAAACCCTATCCACGCTCCAATCACAGCTCCAAGGTATTCCAACTACTTTTAGTCTGTTAACAACAATGGGTAACTCCTTACTCAGCGTTCCCTATCCTTGTCTTTCACAACACGCTATGCTTTTGGTGAATACAATATTACAATATGAGTAGGTCGCTTCCAGAAATTATCATATCCATTGAAATGAGAAATAAATTAAAGCTCTTATAGAATAACATAGTCGATTATTCTAAATTAGACGGTGTATGTGCTGAAACACACACACTGTTGTCGCCGATTAAAACACATAACATAGCGTGTATTGGACGTGTTAAGTTCTTGAAATGAGATGTGGACATATCAGAAGTCGTATGGGCGTTTCTGGACATACTGAGTACAAAGTTAAACAAACTGTGTCCTACTGTTTTGTAATCCTTCTTAATTTACAACAAAGATAAATTTCAGAAGACTGTTCATATTAACAAACGCTTAAATAACCTTTACATCACTAATTGTTTAATATTCTTGTTCGTGATATACTTCAGTATCATCCCTCTTTTCTTGAATAATGTAAATGAAAATCCGCAGTCATTCGACCGGGTCAGGAGGATAGAGACTGTGCCGGCTGCCGAGGCCTGTTTCACTCCTCTGGGGCAATGATTAATGACTGACAGATGAAATGATATAGGAGGGTATCACTATAATGAAATATGGCAGGGAAAACCGGAGTAGCCGGAGAAAAACCTCCGCTTTGTCGAGCACAAATCTCACATGGAGTGGTCGCTGTGAGTGCAAAGGAACATTTTTGTTCTGGTAGAAATTTCCAGTATTCCCCATGGTGCTTTTTCACAAGATTTTTCACATGTACCGCGTTGAATAACTGAATTGAGTTTACACACTCTTTGAGATTTGCCTGTGTCTGCATTGTAAGATGCCTGTCTCTGAGTTCCTCATTAGTTTTTGAACATTTGAAATACCACGTTTAGTAACCATCTGGGTATGGTTGAGTTGTGGGAAGGCTGAACTAGACTGGAACGTGTCCTGTTCTGCACATACATTGAGCAGGTCATGTTTAGACGCCGTAATCGGTTAGAAGGTAAACTAATGTGGATGTTAGGAAGTGTTGCCTAGCCCGTTGTTCCGCGTTGTAGTGAGAGTAACAGAAATTCAAGGGTTTCTGATCGGGCCTCACCCCTAATGTTTATGCACAGCTCGTAGCATAACTGTTGTGCAGTTGTGTATAATTGTTACTCGCTTCAGCAACTTCGCAGTCTATCCTATTACTACCTAAAGTCCAAAGTCTAGGCATGTTAGAAATTACAAAACTGCCATTAGTTAATTTTTCATTGATGGTAGTCCTGTTCAATTTTGATAATGACCCACTCATATGCAAAGGGTGCGTGTAAATTTTACTTAATAATTAGTATGAACTGAGTGAATTGGGAAGCATCGACACATTCTCGCATGATATTTTAGGTCCTCCAGAATCCGATGGCCGAGAAAACCTAGTATATCTACTAGGGCCTGGGGTGGAAGCCTTGTTAGCTGTTTGTTCCATCATGCTGATCTGTTGAAGGTTATCGGGAGTTAAACTAAGGTTTTGAGTCCTAGAGGTTGCATTCTGGCTGTTGTTTGGTTTTTGGCAGTAATGTTTACGACCGGATCCGAGCTAATGAGCTATTGAATCCACCTATTAACTGCTACAAACACACATTTCCTGTAAAGCCCACCCGACTAAATACAGGGTGGTCTGAACAACTTAAGAAAGGAACACAGAGAGAGGATGAGGAGAAGAATAAAAACCAGGAAAAAGTGCTAATAACGCGCTCCTTGGGCATGACGAATCCAGATTTACTATGAAATAATGGAGAACTTGATTGAAATACGTGCGATGTATACAAAGGTAATTGCGGATATAAAGATACCTTCGCCTGCCCTCAATATGAGGTGGCGCCTTTACTCTGGACTGGTATCTGAGGGAACGAATTCACTCTACCTTTGTGTTATTCTGGTGAAATACCCGGGAGTCCGCAGGCCAGATATTTCTACATGACCAAACCCACCTACTCATTGCTCTTTGATATATACACAATCCGTAGTGTGTGCTATATAACGTGTGAGTTTGTAATTATAGGATTAAAGGAAACAGTTCTGATAGGGGAATGAGCAGTCTGTCAGAATTAGGCCGGAACTTTGTGAACAATGGTCTTTTAATCATGTTTGTATAGGAAGGATTTGTGTTTCATAACGAAGTTAAAGTCAAACTCTCATCGAGGTGTACTTTTACTAATCGCAACAAACAAATACAATAAATCAGAGCAAGGGTTACAATGACACACGGGAAGTGGCCAGGAAACTAACAGAGAAATAACGTTGAGAATTTAATGAAGTGGGGAGGATGTCAAAAAAATTGTGTTAGGATGGGATAAAAACATCATTGACCGAGAACTATTCTTATTTATTTAGAAGGTGAGAAAACTGTGCTGCGAAGAAGTTGAGAGCTACCCTATTGTCGGAATTTGCGCTGTACGTAATACCCCAGTAAATCTGATGACACTAGTCTCTCTCACATAAAGCCATCCGACTTTACCAGGATTTTATCCCCCGTACATTAACACGAGCGCCAAACTAATTAAACTAGGCTATCCGCTCGTAAGCTATGCGAGGGCGATGCCACTCCCTGTGTGGTTCCCTCAGTACACAATAATTACGTATATGTTTGAGTCCTTGGATAACTTATGGTTAGTATTTTCCATTAGTGTGAGAGGCCAGGCCATTTGTCACCTACACAGCCGCACTTTGAATGTTGGCCATTCAACCTCGGATAGTTCAGCTGCACGTACAAACTGAAAGTTATGATCAGGATATGCTTTTTAAGTCGCTTTACGTTGCATAGACACAGATAGGTCTTATGGCGATAGGAGAGGGCTGACAGTGGCATGGCCTTAATTTAGGTACAGCCCAAGCATTTGGCTGATGTGAAAATGGAAAACCACGGAGAACATATTGATAATGCCGACAGCGGGGCTCGAACTCACTATCTCCCGAATGCGAGCTCACCACTGCATACCCCCAACCGCATGACCAACGATCACGATATAACCAGTCACGGCCAGTGGCGGCTGCTGGTATCTGAAGCTGGGTGTTGCACCAAGATTTTAATAGCTTACAGAAATAACAAGAAAATCTATTATCGTTAAGTAATGAACTACATTCCTACTGAAACTGTAATATATCTGGCAATTACAACCCAGGAAATAAGAGGCTAATTATACACTAGGTACAATTACTCATTATATTAATGTTATTGGCTCTACGCCCCACTAACGACTTTTTACGGTTTTCGGAGACGCCGAGGTGCCAGAGTTCTTTTACATGCCAGTAAATTTACTGACACGAGGCTGACGTATTTGAGCAGCTTCAAATACAACCGGACTGAGGCAGGATCCAACCTGGCACGTTGGGGTCAGAAGGTCAGCGCCTCAACCGTCTGAGCCACTCAGCCTGGCACAGTTACTTTTGTCTGACTTGTTTGCCATCCTGTTTTTCATTGAAGCAAGGTGTTGGTTATATTGTGGGTGGTCTGGTACGGCGTGTAAAAGAAATTACCCAGCAAGTTGGCCGTGCGGTTAGGATCGCATAGCTGTGAGCTTGCATTCTGGGTATAAGGGCTTTGAACAGCACTGTCGGAAGCCCTGAATTTCCGAAGTTCACACCATGCAAATGCTGTGGCTGTGCCTTAATTAAAGCCACAGTCGCTTCCTTCCAACTCCTAGCCCTTTCCTATCTCATCGTCGCCGTAAGACCTATCTGCGTCGGTGCAACGTAAATGAAATTTGTAAATTTAAAAAATGGAAATTATTTACATTTCCAAGAGGAGAGAAAGTAGGAATGAAGTGATCTTCGCAGAGTGGCGCAATCTAACGGTGACATTTGGAACTGGACTCGCAAGTCTTGTGCAACTCTCTGAGACCGATACTGGCAAGCATGCTACCTGATGCTCGTCCCTGCTGAGGTACACTGCGCCGCGCTGTCCGCTAGGGAGTTGCTATACGAAAGCAAACCCCCTGAGTTTCATTCGAAGCCAGCATCGTTTGTTGCTCCGTTACGAAGCATTAGTACAGCGAACGACGGAAGATGGTTGATTTTAACATTTTTTAAATGCATGTTAGGTTTATTAAACTAAAACATTAGAAGAAAACACGACAAATGAAGTGCACAATTATTGGGAGTTGTGCAACCCTGCAACAATACCACGCACCGCCCCTTACTTTCTTACATACAGCTTCGTAATTTTAAGCTCGAAATCACTGAGTATCATTTTTTGAAACAGCCTGCAGAATAGAGATTGTGAATGGATGGCTGCTGGACGGTTCAGGTAGGAGCTCGCTCTCAGTGTTATTAACTTGAATTCAGTAGGCGGGATGTGCACCGCGGCCACACAGGCTCCGCCTCACACGTCCCAAAATAATACTCTGGAAAGCAACAACAACTTATCTCTCGTTGTGACCTATCAAGGGACCACTGCTTAGTCCGAAGGCTTTCCGCACTACAAATTCTCTCGGCCATTCTTCTTGGCTTTCTCAGATAGCTCCTCAATTGTAATCACGTGGGCTGATTGGACCTCGAATCAGCCCTCAGATTCGGGTAAAAATCCTTCACCTGTCCGGGAATGGAACTCGGAGCCTCCGAGTAGGAGGCAGGCACGCTACCCCGTGGCCGGCTCTTTCGTCCAATGTGATGTTACGTTCGGTGTTCGCTGATTGATAACGTCTCTGACATCCGTGTTTACATTGATGTGAAGCGGAGTTAAACCACTGAGAGGGGATTTTTAATAAAACAGTGCGGAAACTAATCACATTACGGTATGGCGACGATGGGATAGGAAAGACCTGGGAGTAGGAAGGAAGCGGCCGTGGCCTTAATTAAGGTACAGCCCCAGCATTTGCCTGGTGTGAAAATGGGAAACCACGGAAAACCATTTTCAGGGCTGCCGATAGTGGGATTCGAACCTACTATCTCCCGGATGCAAGCTCACAGCCGTGCGCCTCTACGCGTTCGGCCAACTCGCCCGGTAGTTACTTAATTAAGTCATGGTATGAAGTAAATTAAATCACAAAACTTCGGGAAATGGTTTTGATACTGGATACTCCTCTCTGCTAAAGAGAATATTCCAGGTCGCCGCGGCTCAATGTGTGTCGAGGGTGCCTGCAGACGAGCTTTGAGTACAGGCGAAGTCATCAAATGTGTGACACGATTTTAACTTACGGTGAGGCAAGATAGTGTAGGGGTGAGACGAATGTGCTGGGCAAGTTTTCCCACCCGGAGACACCGACTTGATCGCATATTGGTCACAGTTTTTGCTATTTACTTTACGTCGCACCGACACAGATAGGTCTTATGGCGACGATGGGATAGGAAATGCCTAGGAATGGGAAGGAAGCGGCCGTGGCTTTAATTAAGGTACAGCCCCAGCATTTGCCTGGTGTGAAAATGGGAAACCACGTAAAACTATCTAAAATGCTGCCGACAGTGTGGTTCGAATCCACTATCTCCCGATTATTGGATTATTGGATACTGGCCGCAATTAAGCGACTGCAGCTATCGAGCTTGGTATAAATAAATAAATAAATAAATAAATAAATAAATAAATAAATAAATAAATAAATAAATAAATAAATAAATAAATAAATAAATAAATAAATAAATAAATAAATACGTAACTATCCCGCTTTTTTAGTAAGTTACATAGTTCTGTTGGTCCATATATCCTATTTCTTAGGTGATGTTAGAACAACAGGAACAAGAGCAAATTGTTTACGTAAGAATGTTAGAAGACGAGCACCGCTAATTACTGCCTTCCTCGCCCCTGACAAGGGGCACAGTCATGCTTGGATTACGTAACAACTTCCCTTCGCTGGCCTTGGCTCCCCTCACCCTCCTCTGAGTACAGGAGTTTCAGTTTGCCACTTCTGCATGTAGTGATACTGAAACCGAAAAACATTGACTTTTCAATATTTAATTTTCAATTTAAATATGCCTGACATTGCTAATAACAGTCTCTTCTGTCAGCTGTTAGATGGACGTATTGTAGTTCAATTACTTCGTGTATACCTATCTTGTCCTTGTATTCGGCGAGATTCCAGGAGTTTTGATGGCTGTAATACATCGATATAGTGAGGTAAGTTATTTCATATTTCGTTGTGGGTATCGGTTGTAAGCAGTCATGCACGCGGCGTGCAGAGTATTTTGCAGCTACGTACTGCATTTCATTGTTCGCAGATTGCCGATGGGATATTTTTGAGTTTCGATGGTAATATATCACGATGTGTTAAAAACCGCGGCAGGGAATTTGTGTGGTCAGCTGTGGTCAGCTGTGACGGCATTAGAGGATCGACAAAGCCCAGGGAGCTTTCCCTCTGTCTTCCCATATATATGAAAATAATACCTAAACCTCTACAGGCACGGCGAAGTCACTGCTCAATTATCTGGCTACGTTACATGAACTGTGGCAAGAGAACTATATTTCTGAGTTGCTGAGCTTGTAAAATCTGCACCAGTGGCGGCATATACCAGAGTAGGAACATGGTAGAGAGAAGTAGTAATAATTAGCGCTCGGAATTTTAGCCAGTAGGGTAGCATGCAAAGTTACTGTAGCGGGTGAGTATACTTATATTGCACAACGGATATTCTATGCGCTTTGCATAAACACTAGGGGTACGACACATCAGAACACCTAGAAGATATGTTTCCCTTTCTACATTGCGGAAGAGCGTGCTAGGCGACACTTCCTAATATATATATATTTGCTAGTTGCTTAACGTCGCACCGACACAGTTAGGTCTTATGGCGACGATGGGACAGGGAAGGGCTAGGAGTGGGAAGGAAGCGGCCGTGGCCTTAATTAAGGTACAGCCCCAGCATTTGCGTGGTGTGAAAATGGGTAACCACGGAAAACCATCTTCAGGGCTGCCGACAGTGGGGTTCGAACCTACTATCTCCCGTAGATACTGGCCTTCCTAATAATAATAATAATAATAATAATAATAATAATAATAATAATAATAATAATAATAATAATAATAATAACATACATTATCATTATAGACCATTATGCCTTTCGCGTTCAGTCTGCAAGCCTCTGTGAATTTACTAAACGTCGCCACAATCCTTTATTTGCAACTAGTGCTGTGGCCTCATTTAGTTCTATACCTCTTATCTTTAAACCGTTAGATACCGAGTCTAACCATCGTCGTCTTGGTCTCCCTTACTCCTCTTAACGTCCATAACAGAGTCCATTATTCTCCTAGGTAACATATCCTCATTCATTCGCCTCACATGACCCCACCACCGAAGGCGATTTATGCGTACAGCTTCATCCATCGAGTTCATTCACAACTTAGTCTTTATCTCCTCGTTCCGAGTGCTTCCTGCCATTGTTCCCACCTGTTTGTATCAGAAATCATTCTCGCTACTTTCATGTCTGTTAATTCTGACTTATGAATAAGATATCCTGAGTCCACCCAGCTTTCGCTCCCGTAAAGCAAAGTTGGTCTGAAAACAGACCGATGTAAAGATGGTTTCGTCCGGACCGGGCGAGTTGGCCGTGCGCGTAGAGGCGCGCGGCTGTGAGCTTGCATCCAGGAGATAGTAGGTTCGAATCCCACTATCGGCAGCCCTGAAGATGGTTTTCCGTGTTTCCCATTTTCATACCAGGCAAATGCTGGGGCTGTACCTTAATTAAGGCCACGGCCGCTTCCTTCCAACTCCTAGGCCTTTCCTATCCCATCGTCGCCATAAGACCTATCTGTGTCGGTGCGACGTAAAGCCCCTAGCAAAAAAAATAAAGGTTTCGTCCGGGAGATGACTTCCTTCTTACAGAATACTGTTGATCGCAAAACTGCGTGCTCACTGCATTAGTTTTACGACACCTTGATTCAGTCTCACTTACTATATTACCATCCTGGGAGAACACCAACCTAAATGCTTAAAATGTTCTACCTGTTCCAGCGTTGTATCACCAATCTGACATTCGTTTCTGTTGAATTTCTCACCTACTGACATCAATTTAGTCTTCGAGAGGCTAATTTTCATACCATACTCATTACACCTATTTTCAAGTTTCAAGATATTAGATTGCAGGATTTCGGCACAGTCTGCCATTAAGACCAAGTCGTCAGCATAGTCCAAACTGCTTACTACATTTCCACCTAACTGAATCCCTCCCTGCCATTTTATACCTTTCAGCAGATGATCCATGTAAACTACGAACAGCAAAGGTGAAATATTACAGCCTTATCTAACTCCTGTAAGCACCATGAACCAAGAATTCATTCTACCATCAATTCTCACTGCAGCCCAATTGCCAGCATAAATGCCTTCGATTGATTTCAGTAATCTACCATTAATTCCATAGTCCCCCAATATGACGAACATATTTTCCCTGGGTACCCTGCCATTTGCTTTCTCTAGATCTACGAAACATAAACACAACTGCCTATTCCTCTCGTAACATTTTTCATTTACCTGTTGCGTGCTGGAAATCTGATCCTGACAACCACACTGGTTTTCATCCAACTTCCGCTCAACCACTGATCGCACCCTCCCTTCCAAGATGCCAGTGAATACTTTGCCTGGTATACTAATCAATGAGATATCTCGATGGTTGTTACAATCCTTCCTGCTCCCTTGCTTATAGATATGTACAATTACTGCTTTTGTCCAATCTGAAGGTACCTTACCAACACTCCATGCTAATCTTACTACTCTATGAAGCCATTTTATTCCTGCCTTCCCACTATACTTCACCATTTCAGGTCTAATTTCATCTATTCCTGCTGCTTTATGACAATGGAGGTTATTTACCATCCTTTCCACTTCCTCAAGCGTAATTTCACCAACATCATTTTCCTCCTCCCCATGAGCTTGGCTGTTCGCAACACCACCAGGATGATTTCCTTTTACATTGAGAAGATGTTCAAAATATTCCCTCCATCTCTCCAGTGATTCCCTGGGTTCTATTATGAGTTCACCTGAATTACTCAAAACACTGTTCATTTCCTTTTTCCCTCCCTTCCTAAGATTCTTTATTACTGTCCAGAAAGGTTTCCCTCCTGCTTGACCTTGCCTTTCCAGGTTATTACCTAAATCTTCCCACGACTTCTTTTTCGATTCAACAACTATTTGTTTCACTCTGTTTCTTTTATCTACGTACAAATCCCTGTCTGCCTCGGCCCTTGTTTGGAGCCATTTCTGGTAGGCCATTTTTTACGTTTACAAGCTGCTCTCACTTCATCTTTCCACCAAGATGTTCGCCTTTTCCCATCTTTACACACAGTTGTTCTTAGGCATCCCCTTACTCTTTCTACTACAGCATCCCTGTATGCCACCCATTCACTTTCTATATCCTGAACCTGCTTACTGTCTACTGTTCGAAACTTCTCACTAATCATATCCATGTACTTCTGTCTAATTTCCTCGTCCTGGAGATTTTCTACTCTTATTCGTTTGCAGACAGATTTCACTTTCTATACCCTAGGCGTAGAGATACTTAGTTTACTACAGATCAGATAGTGGTCTGTATCATCGAAAAATCCCAGAAAAACCCGTACATTCCTCAGACTTCCTGAATTCGAAGTCGGTTAAGATATAGTGTATTATGGATCTGATCCCCTAGCCTCCCATGTGTAGCGGTGAATAGCCGTATGCTTGAAGAATGTATTTGTAACTGCTAAACCCATACTAGCACAGAAGTCCAGCAAACGCTTCCCATTCCCATTAGCTTCCATATCTTCCCCACATTTACCAATCACCCTTTCGTATCCTTCAGTTCTATTCCCAACTGTCGCATTGAAATCGCCCATTAGCACTATTCTATTCTTGCTGTTGACCCTGACCACGATGACACTCAATGCTTCATAAAACTACATAACACCTGATAACTGCGACTGAGCTTATCATAACCATCCCTCACACCCTGCTTGATGGCTGCATTCATTTTACAATATCCCGAATTTTTGTTATTAAATGTAAATATTGGAGTGCACACATCCATCACAACGGTCCTAACACCCTTTGTAATGCTATTGTTGAATACAAGAGGAAAGGCAAAATAAGATTTGTTACAGTTCTTCTGGAGTTAGGTCTTACGTTTTAACTCTCAAACGGTACCGCGGGGTCATTTTCGAGACCATTGAGACTATTTACCTCTTACTCTTCCTCAGACTGCCACTAGTTATTCAAACTCTGTAGTTTTCCTGCAGAGCCATAGTGCCACGACTCTGAATGTGTATTGATTTTTATCCAAATCGATTTATGAATTGGTGCAATTCATTTCCTTGTAAGAAGACGAATCGACAGGATCGTCTTCAAACCCGAAAGCAAAATGTTTTAATTCTCGATCCGACAATCTTTTTTGAATCTCATGGACAACAGCCCACTGAAGTCGACGAAGACAGAAAGAAGGAGGATATATTCACGAAGCATTCCTTGTCACCTCTATAGCCGTGATTCGAGACTCAGCGTATACATAATAATAATAAAAATAATACTGAATACGAAAAATAATATAGATATTAAAGGTGAACAGGAAATAGTAAAATGACTCAGTGGCGGTGAATTCACATCAGAACATGGAAACGTGACGAGTATCTTTCAATACGCAAAATTAAATCAAATACGAGGGAACACTTACAGGCCTAAAAATGACAACTAAGAGAGGAGAGTGGAAGGTGCGAGGGCCCTATGAGGTCCATGGAAAGGTATGGCGTTATGGGGGAGAAAGGTCTTACAATCATCCCCTCGGAACTCATCATATTAACATAACCAAAACCAATATTACAAGAAACAAGATCATGACATAGCAACTGATACTTATGCACAAATGAAGGGTGTTTATCGGACTTTAACAAACAATATACAGTTCCACGACACGGAATCAAGACGTACTTAAGTAACTTAGAAAAAATTTGATTTAACATAGGAGGTGATGCTACATTACAATGTATAGTTTAAAATGAAAGTATTTAATACATGAAAGAATTGAAACTACGGAAGCGGGAATCTAGGGTAAACTCGGACACGTTAAATTTAAAACTTTGAAAATGACGTTAAGCAAAGAAATACCGAAACGCAAAAGGAATAAAATTAAATCAAACGAAATCAGAAAACATTGGGAATAACAATGAAATAACACCTACCAATAAAAACTGGAGTTCCCGAGGGAAGGCCTCGAGGGCGAGCGTTCGCTAGGGCGATCGGATGTAAATAACGCAGAGCACACGCATTATTTTCCGAAGCCGGCAGAAGACCGGAAATAGCCCGATCACAATTAACCAATAAGAAACAATTTCCACTAGGTTCCCTATCTTTTCGCCAATAGGAAATCTCGTTATTCTACCGAATGAAATTGCATGACCATATATGGTCATATTAAGATAGTTAGCAACTTCTCGAGATTTCCTATTGCGACAACACATGCGGTATAGGATGTTTCACAACTAAAGCACCTTTACATTTTCATCAGATTACAATTTTGTCATACAGAATTACAAAATTTAATTTTGAAATAATTCTTCAAGAATTTCTTCAAGTTTAAACGTCAGTTACATAACATTTACATACAAAAAATCACTTCAATAAAATTCTCGTATCTTGCAATGTTCATTTCCAGTTCAATACATCTTGAAGTTACAAACAAAAATAAAATCTTTCAGACACGTTAAAGAAAAATCTTTAAAAGTATATTTCCCATAGTTCAGTTCTCTGATTCACCACATATTACAACCTCAATAAGAAGCAGCTTAAGGTCCTAGGGCTCAAGGGGCGCCATTCCTAAACTACTGGTCACCTACTTGTAACGCTTTGGTGTGCCCATTGTCAGGTGAGGCATGCGTCTCGATGTCCTTTCACCTCTACGTTCCACTCACTTAATTAAATCAGTTGAAGTATTTTCTTTTATGTTTTATCTGCTTCTTTCTTGTTTTCTCTACATTCTTCTTCTTCTTAATTCTCAATCCTAAGATTGGTTGGCAGCAATTCGTCTTCTCCACTCTTCTCTGTAATCCGCTAATCTCTTCATTTCCACATATGAACCTGTTCCTACGTCATCTCTGATCTGTCTTGAATATTGCAGTATAGGTCTTCCTCTTCCTCTTTTACCTTGAATCTTTCATTCTATGACATTAACTATGAATCCATTGTGCCTATAGAGATGGCCAATTAACTGGTCTCTTCTTTTTCTTATTGTTGCTAAAAAGGATCTTTTTTCACTTATTCGTCGAAGAACTTCTTCATTGGTGAGTTTTTATGTCCATGAGATCTTTTCCATCCTCCTCCAGCACCACATCTCAAACGCTTCCAAACGTTTCTTATCACGTGCACTAATAGTCCACGTTTCTGAACCATACAAGGCCACACTCCAGACATAGCACTTCATAAAACTCTTCTTGGTCTCCACATTTAAATTCCTTGATGTAAGTAGTATCCTTTTCTTGTAAAAAGCAATTTTTGCTTGGGAAATTCTGCTCTTTATGTCGACTGAACTTTTTCCATCTGGAGTGATTTTACTTCCTAAGTAGGTAAAGGCATTTACTTGCCTTAGTGGTATTTCACTAATTCTGAAGTCGACTGCAATATGCTGGCGGTTGCATACCATAATTTCGGTCTTTCTTGTATTAATTTTCATGTTATACTTATCTCTCAATATCGTATTCATTCTTATTAATGCACTTTGTAGTTTCTCTTCGTTCTCCTCTATGACAGCTATGTCATCAGCAAATCGTATCATTTTGATTTCTACTCATTTATCTTTATCCCTTCCATTTCCTCTTTGCATTCTTCAATTCCTTTCTCAATATACAGGTTGAACAGCACTGGTGACAAATTACATCCCTGTCGTACTCCTTTCTTTATATAAGCTTCCCGTACTTCACCATTTATGTTTATGATGCCTCTTTGGTTGTTATAGAGTTCGTATACTATTCGTCTATCTCTAAAATCTAAACCAACACTAGTCATAATCTTCATTAATATATTCCAGTTCACATTATCAAAAGCTTTTTCTAAATCCACGAATGCAATAAACAAAGGTTTCCTTACGTCTAGCATTTTGTCTATAACCTGTCGTAATGTTAGAATAGCTTCTCGTGTGCCTCTATTCCGCCTAAATCCAAACTGATCTTCAGCCAAATGTGGTTCAGTTTTATTGCTTATTCGGTTATATATTATTCTTGTCAATATTTTTGACATGTGCGCCAATATACTCAAGGTGCGATGTTCTTCACATTTTAGAGTTCCAGGTTTCTTTGGTATAGGGATTATGAGAGACTTTTTAAAATCTTCTGGAATTTCTCCGGTTTCATATATTTCCGTGATCAGTTTAAAAATATAGCCGTGTGTTTCATCATCCAGTCTCTGTATCATTTCTCCAGTTATTTCATCGCATCCTGGCGCTTTATTAGGTTTCAGTTCTTTCACAGCCTTGAGGTATTCTTCTTTTGTTAAAGAGGGTCCCATTTGGTCACTTGTTAAGTTGTCTTCATTTTCAAGTTCATTTATGTCAGTAGGATCTTCATATAATGTTTCTATGTATCGCTTCCATCTTTCTCCCACTTCTTTGCTCTCAGACAACAGTTTCCCATTTTCACCTAATATGCTGTTACTACGGCCATTGACTGTCCTGAATTGTTTCTTAATCAATTCATAAGCAGTTTCCATGTTTCCTTTCTCCATTCTTTCTTCTATTTCTTTGCATTGTCTCATTATATATTCTTCCTTAGCCTTCTTTGGTTCTCTGTTGACTAGGTTTCGGAGTCTTTTATAGTTTCCGATTCCTTCTTCACTCTTTGAGTTTTTAAATTTCCTCCTTTCCTCTATGAGTTCAAGCACATAATCTGTAACCCATGGTTCTCGTGCTTGTTTTGTCGTCTTCCCTATTGCCTGATGTGCAGCTTCTATGATAGAGTGTGTAAGGCCCGTCCATTTCTCATTTATTGTGGCATTGGGTATTTCTGCGACGTTCTGTTTTACCAGTGTTTGGTAGTTTTCCTTGATTCTGTCTTGTTTTAGTTTCCTCACAAATATCTGCAATATTTTTTCGCGTCTTTTCGCTTCTTTCTTAGTCTTAAATCAGATTTTAACAATAGTAGGTTGTGATCACTCGCTACATCAGCCCCTGGATAACTTTTGCATTGTTTGACTTGGTTACGGTATCTTTCCCTTACCATAATATAATCTATTTGGTATCTCGCTTTATCTCCAGGTGCAATCCAGGTGTACCTTCTTCTCTTGTGCTGTTTGAACAAGGTGTTTGTAATTATTAGTCCTTTTGCTTTACAAAAGTCTATTAGTTTTTGTCCTCTGTCAATTCTTATTCCGAGACCATACTGACCTACAG